>NW_021241652.1:0-1296 GCF_002162155.2 Triticum dicoccoides | reverse complement strand
GGCGCTATCCATGACGGGGAGGGAGTAGTTCACCCTCGGGGCTGAGGGTATGTACCAGTACCTATGTGTTTGATCTCTCTCTTTCTCTCGTGTTCTCTCTCGTGTTCCCTCTGTGGCACGATCTTGATGTATCCCGAGCTTTGCTATTGTAGTTGGATCTTATGATGTTTCTCCCCCTCTACTCTCTTGTGATGAATTGAGTTTCCCCTTTGAAGTTATCTTATCGGATTGAGTCTTTATGAGAACACTTGATGTATGTCTTGCCGTGATTATCTGTGGTGACAATGGGATATCATGTGCCACTTGATGTATGTTTTGGTGACCAACTTGCGGGTTCCACCCATGTACCTATGCATAGGGGTTGGCACATGTTCTTCACTCTCCGAGAAACTTTGGGGCACTATTTGAAGTAGTTTTATGTTGGTTGGATGAATCTGAGATTGTGTGATGCATATCGTATAATAATGCCCACGGATACTTGAGGTGACAATGGAGTGTCTAGGTGACATTAGGGTTTTGGTTGATTTGTGTCTTAAGGTGTTATTCTAGTATGAACTCTTTTATAGATCGATCCGAACGAATAACTTTGAGGTGGTTTCGTACCCTACCATAATCTCTATGTTTGTTCTCCGCTATTAGTGTCTTTGGAGTGACTCTTTGTTGCATGTTGAGGGCTTGTTATATGATCTATCTATGTTATTATTGTTGAGAGAACTTGCACTAGTGAAAGTATGAACCCTAGGCCTTGTTTCCTACCATTGTAATACCGTTTACGCTCACTTTTATCGCTCGTTACCTTGCTGTTTTTATTATTTCAGATTACAAAAACCTATATCTACTATCTATTTTGCACTTGTATCTTCATCTCTTCGCCGAACTAGTGCACCTATACAATTTACCATTGTATTGGGTGTGTTGGGGACACAAGAGACTCTTTGTTATTTGGTTGCAGGGTTGTTTGAGAGAGACCATCTTCATCCTATGCCTCCTACGGATTGATAAACCTTAGGTCATCCACCTGAGGGAAATTTGCTACTGTCCTACAAACCTGTGCACTTGCAGGCCCAACAACGTCTACAAGAAGAAGGTTGTGTAGTAGACATCAAGCTCTTTTCTGGCGCCGTTGCCGGGGAGGCTAGGTAAAAGGGCACTCACTCACACCGCGTCAACTAAGCTCTTTTCTGGCACCGTTGCCGGGGAGGTGAGTGCTTGAAGGTATATCTTTAGATCTTGCAATCGAATCTTTTTGTTTCTTGTTTTATCACTAGTTTAGTTTATAAAAGAAAACTACAAAAA
>NW_021241651.1:0-1321 GCF_002162155.2 Triticum dicoccoides | reverse complement strand
TGTGCCTCTACGCTGGTGAGCTAGCTGCCCGTCACCTGGTTTTGACGATCCTTTGTAAATTTTGCTCAGGTAGTACGAAATGCTCGACCGCCGGTAACTGATAAGTGGTGCACGAACTTTTTTTTAGTTGGCCATGCTCAGTATTGCAATGTTTTCTAATTTTTTAGAAGATAATATTATTTTCACAATTGTCATATATGAATGTCAAACAGTTTATGAAATTGTCACAAATTTCAAAAATGTTGAGGATTTCTAAAATATAGTCATAAATGTAAAAACTATTTGCAAGAATTAATTATTTTCATCAATTTGAAAAACATTTTATAATTTTAAAAAAATCTCACACAATTATAAAATGCTCGTAAAACTTTATAAATGTTCACAAATTTTTAAAAATGCCGAATTTTCAAAGTGCTGATATTTTAGAAAATATTAATGAACTTCAAAATACGCAAAAATTTATAGAAAAGCCCATGGAAAGTAAGGAATGATGATTTATACAAATGTTCAAGGGTTTTAGAAAAGGTTCATGAATTTTAAGATCATAATAAAATAAAGGGAAACAAACATAAACAAAAAGGAAGAAATAAAAAGGATAATGAAAAAAGAAAGGGAAAATGAACAAAATATAGAAATAAAAGGATAAAAAAATATAAAGGTGACATAAACAGAAAATGGAAGAAAAAACAAGTAATTCCCCCAAAATGGAAGAAAACCCAACCAGAAAGCTACAGAAAACCAGAAACAACTAATCCTATATACCTAAGAAGTTCATCCCCACTACCTTATTTATATCATCTACTCCGCTACATTTATTTCTTCAAACATGCATGCATGAAAATGCTACCTATACTAATTCCCTCACCATGAACACATACCACTTTATCAACTCCACTACTTTTATTTCTCTCAACATGCATGAGAGATACAACTTAATATTTATTTTGTAATAATATATAATCAAATAAAAATGTATTTTAAATCTTTAGTGCCATATTCAAATGCATGGAAACAAAATAACAAAAATAATATATCACAACCAATTCCCCCATGTTCCTGCTGCAACGCGTGGGGTGTCGTCTAGTATAAGAAAAGGAATCAGCGAACCAACTCTTGCTAGCGACACGAGTGAAATGGAAGTGGGCCTGGCCTAGAATGATCAGAGAGGGCGCATGTTTGTTTTAATGTAAATCCCAAAATTTGAAAAACAATCGCTAATTTATAATGTTACTGTGAATTTCCAAAAATGATTATTTAGTAGTACTTATGAAATGTCTGTGTATTTTATAATATGTTCACAAAATTTTAAAATGTTCATCAA
>NW_021241650.1:0-1036 GCF_002162155.2 Triticum dicoccoides | reverse complement strand
GGAACCCTGTTCACATCGTTTGGGGCTGTGAGCGAAACTCCGGCCGGATCTCCTCATGGATGGAACCCGAATAGGCGATAAACCTGGACTAGAGACTTGAGTGTTTAGGTAGGTCGTGGTCTACACCCACGTCGGCTTTCGCTTGAAGTCTGCCGAGCACATGTCGTGTGCAGACGCTAAGTGGTGGAAACATGTATGAAGAAGTACACCCCTGCAGGGTTAACATCATCTATTCGAATAGCCGTGTCCGCGGAAAAGGACTTCTGGGTTGCTTATATCAGTTCATAGACAAATGAAAGTGGATACTTTAAAATGCGCAAGATAAGCGTGAGTGCTATGGATGGCGTTCTCGTAGGGAGACGGGAGCGGATCCATAGTGGTGTATTGATATGGTGAATATGTGGACTCGTGTGCGCCACCTCAAAAGAGTCGCTTGCAGTCGTAGTTTAGGATAGCCACCGAGTCAAAGCTGGCTTGCTGCAGTTAAACCCCACCATCCCTTTGTTGATAATGGTGCATGTGTAGATAGATCTGATGTAAGTCTTGCTGGGTACATTTGTACTCACGTTTGCCTATTTTATGTTTTTGCAGAGAGACTTCGGTCTCACTAGTAGTTTCGCGTGGTCTTCGACGTTTAGCTTGTTACCTCAGCTACGATCTTGTGCCTCGGCAGGATTTGGTAGATAGTCAGGCTTCTCAGCCTTTTTCATTTATAGATGTCTGTACTCAGACATGATAGCTTCCGCTTGTGCTTGATTTGTATGCTCTGAATGTTGGGTCTTGAGACCCATGTTTGTAATATCTCGCTCCTCGGAGCCTATTGAATAAATTACTTGAGTCGTAGAGTCATGTTGTGATGCCATGTTGTATTTGCACATATCGAGCATATTGTGTGTATGTTATTGAAATGCTTGGTATGTGTGGGATCTGACCATCTAGTTGTTTATCTTTAGTAGCCTCTCTTACGGGGAAATGTCTCCTAGTGTTTCCACCGAGCCATGGTAGCTTGCTACTGCTCCGGAACACTTAGGCTGGC
>NW_021241649.1:0-1497 GCF_002162155.2 Triticum dicoccoides | reverse complement strand
AAAAATACCCGAATCACTCCGGAACCATTCCGGTGTCCGAATATAACCTTCCAATATATCAACCTTCATGTCTCGACCATTTCGAGACTCCTCGTCACGTCTGTGATCTCATCTGGGACTCTGAACAATCTTCGGTCATCAAAAACACATAACTCAGAATACATATCGTCATCGAACGTTAAGCGTGCTCTACGGGTTCGAGAACTATGTAGACATGATCGAGACACATCTCCGATCAATAACCAATAGCGTAACCTGGATGCTCATATTGATTCCTACATATTCTGTGAAGATCTTTATCAGTCAAACCGCATAATAACATATGTTTTTCCCTTTGTCATCGGTATGTTACTTGCCCGAGATTCGATTGTCGGTATCTTCTTACCTAGTTCAATCTCGTTACCGACAAGTCTCTTTACTCGATACTTAATGCCTCATCTAATCACATTGCTTTCAAGGCTTATAGTGATGAGCATTACCGAGAGGGCCCAGAGATACCTCTCCGAAACACGGAGTGACAAATCCTAATCTCGATCTATGCCAACCCAACAAACACCTTCGGAGACACCTGTAGAGCATCTTTATAATCACCCAGTTACGTTTTGACGTTTGATAGCACACAAGGTGTTCCTCCGGTATTCGGGAGTTGCATAATCTCATAGTCTGAGGAACATGTATAAGTCATGAAGAAAGCAGTAGCAATGAAACTGTAACGATCATAATGCTAAGCTAACAGATGGGTCATGTCCATCACATCATTCTCCTAATGATGTGATCCCGTTCATCAAATGACAACACATGTCTATGGTTAGGAAACATAACCATGTTTGATTAACGAGCTAGTCAAGTAGAGTCATACTAGGGACACTATGTTTTGTCTATGTATTCACACATGTACTAAGTTTCCGGTTAATAGAATTCTAGCATGAATAATAAACATTTTATCATGATATAAGGAAATAAATAATAACTTTATTATTGCCTCTAGGGCATATTTCCTTCAGTCTCCCACTTGCACTAGAGTGAATAATCTATTTCACATCGCCATGTGATTTAACACTCATAGTTCACATCTGTATGTGATTAACACTCATAGTTCACATCGCCATGTGACCAACACCCAAAGGGTTTACTAGAGTCAATAATCTAGTTCACATTGCTATGTGATTTAACACCCAAAAAGTACTAAGGTATGATCATGTTTTGCTCATGAGAGAAGTTTAGTCACCGGGTCTGTCACATTCACAGCCGTATGTATTTTGGGAATATTCTATGTCTACAATCCTCTGCATGGAGCTACTCTAGCTAATTCCTCCCACTTTCAATATGTATACAAATTGAGACTTAGAGTCATCTGGATCGGTGTAAAAGCTTGCATCGACGTAACTCTTTACGATGAATTCTTTATCACCTCTATAACCGAGAAATATTTCCTTAGTCCTCACCAAGGATAATTTTGACCGCTGTCCAGTGATCTACTCCTAGATCACTATTGTA
>NW_021241648.1:0-699 GCF_002162155.2 Triticum dicoccoides | reverse complement strand
AGGGTTAGGCGGGACGGGGGCACTGGGGGGTAGCAATGCCACCAGAGCATCGCACCGGGCCCTCATACATGCGCGGTGGTGTGGTGGCATGTCCGAAGAGGCGGGACGCGTCTTCGGTGCGCGGCCGCCCCTTCACGGACGGCGATGACACGATAGTAGACGTTCTGCGGTAACGATGCGGCGTCAATATTACTAAATACTCGGAGCGCGATAAAATCAAGAGTTTTTTTGCACAACATGGGCACATGTGTTATAGGAACGATGGTATTTTTTCATAATTTTTGGTGATGGAGAAGTATCCGAAAAATTCCTTCTACGCGGATTGCCCTTCGCGCGTCTACGGCTGTGGCCAGCGGCCTCCGGGGGCTAGCATGCCGCCAAATCTTGCGTAGGCGGCCTCTCACAAGTCTGGAAGTGTTGTGGCAGTTGCAAACGCCTGGCACGCGTGTCCGGGGTGTGCCCCCCCTCACGGACGGCGCTGCCGCCGGCACCTGGATGGGGGAAACGGACGCGTGGGGTCTACACGGAGGGGATCTTGCTGTGGGTCTGGCCCGGATGTTGCTCCAAAGTGTTCCTATGGGCTGACCTAACACAACCGGGTGGGGAGGTCCACTGGTCAAAGCCCGTCCGTGCAAAGTCAAAGGGCTAGATCCCGTGGTCAAACGCTACAGGGTTAGGCGGGACGGGGGCACTGGGGGG
>NW_021241647.1:0-1064 GCF_002162155.2 Triticum dicoccoides | reverse complement strand
CGGTTAGCAATAAAGTAAAGTAATTACATGACGTTTAAGTTGACACGCAGGTCACAAATAAATAAAGACAACTCCTATGGCTCCTGCCGGTTGTCATACTCATCGACATGCAAGTCGTGATTCCTATTACAAGAACATGATCAATCTCATACATCACATATATCATTCATCACATCCTTTTTGGCCATATCACATCACATAGCATACCCTGCAAAAACAAGTTAGACGTCCTCTAATTGTTGTTTGCATGTTTTACGTGGCTGCTATGGGTTTCTAGCAAGAACGTTTCTTACCTACGCATGAACCACAACGTGATATGCCAATTGCTATTTACCCTTCATAAGGACCCTTTTCATCGAATCCGATCCGACTAAAGTGGGAGAGACAGACACCCACCAGCCACCTTATGCAACTAGTGCATGTTTGTCGGTGGAACCGGTCTCACGTAAGCGTACATGTAAGGTTGGTCCGGGCCGCTTCATCCCACGATGCCGCCGAATCAAGATAAGACTAGTAACGGCAAGCATATTGAACAATATCGACGCCCACAACTACTTTGTGTTCTACTCGTGCAAAGAATCTACGCAATAGACCTAGCTCATGATGCCACTGTTGGGGAACGTAGCAGAAATTCAAAATTTTCCTACGTATCACCAAGATCTATCTATGGAGAAACCAGCAACGAGTAGAAAGGAGAGTGCATCTACATACCCTTGTAGATCGCTAAGCGGAAGCGTTCAAGTGAACGGGGTTGATGGAGTCGTACTCGTCGTGATTCAGATCACCGATGATCCTAGTGCCGAACGGACGGCACCTCCGCGTTCAACACACGTACAGCTCGACGATGTCTCCCACGCCTTGATCCAGCAAGGAGAGAGGGAGAGGTTGAGGAAGACTCCATCCAGCAGCAGCACAACGGCGTGGTGGTGATGGAGGAGCGTGGCAATCCTGCAGGGCTTCGCCAAGCACCTACGGGAGAGGAGGAGGTGTCACGGGAGGGAGGGAGGCGCCAAGGGCTCAGGTATGGATGCCCTCCCTCCCCTCCACTATATATAGGGGCAGGG
>NW_021241646.1:0-402 GCF_002162155.2 Triticum dicoccoides | reverse complement strand
AAATTATTTGAACGAGCTTATAGAGCTAGTTAAACTCTAGTGTCAAATTATTTGAAATAGAGCTAGTTCAACTCTAGTGTAAAATTATTTGTACTAGGCTATAGAGCTAGTTCAACTCTAGTGTAAAATTATTTGAACTAGGTTATAGAGCTAGTTCAACTCTAGAGTAACATTATTTGTACTAGGCTATAGAGCTAGTGCAACTCTAGTATAAAATTATTTCAACTTGCTTATAGAGCTCGTTCAACTCTAGTGTAAAATTATTTAAACTAGCTTATAGTGCTAGTTCAACTCTACTGTAAAATTATTTGTACTAGGCGATAGAGCTAGTTCAACTCTACTGTAAAATTATTTGAACTAGCTTATAGAGCTAGTTCAACTCTAGTGTAAAATTCTTTGTAA
>NW_021241645.1:0-1047 GCF_002162155.2 Triticum dicoccoides | reverse complement strand
TTGAGCGATGGCATAATAAGATTAGGCACTTGAGAAGCTTCTTACGTGGGTGGGCTAAACATCTTAGTGGGGTTTATAAGGCTGAAAAGGAAAGGCTCCTTACACTTATTCAGTCTCTAGATTTAAAAGTCGAGTCCACAATTCTAGAGACCACGGAGCTTCATGCTAAAATTGATGCGGAGATGAGATTGAAAGAACTTCTCCGTGAAGAGGAATTGAAGTAGGCGTTGCGAGCTAAGGTTCACAAAGTTGTCCAGGGGGACGCGAACACTCAATTCTTTCACATGATCGCTAATGGCAAGCACAGAAAGAAAAGAATCTTTCAGCTTGAGCAAGAAGAAGGAATGATTTTAGGACCGGAAAACCTAAAATTATACATAACCGAATACTACAAGCAGTTGTTTGGGCCTCCGGAGGATAATTGTGTATCCCTGGATGAGTCTAGGATTGAAGATGTTCCTCAACTTGCTGCAGATGAGAATGATATTTTGACTGCCCCATGTTCAGAGAAAGAGGTGTTTGAAGCCATTTCACAGATGAAAAACAATAAGGCTCCAGGGCCGGATGGATTTCCAACGAAGTTTTATAAAAAGTGCTGGCATATTATTAAGGGGGATTTGATACTGATGTTCCATGATTTATTCTCTGGACATCTTCGGTTGTTTCACCTGAATTTTGGAACGATAACTCTGCTTCCTAAGAAAACAGAGGATGTGAGAATTGAGCAGTTCAGGCCGATCTATCTTCTTAACATTAGTTTCAAGATTTTCACCAAGGTAGGGACTAATAGGCTCACGCATTCTATGGTGCAGCATTCCCAAACTGCTTTCATGCCGGACAGAAACATCCTAGAAGGGGTTGTGGTCCTTCATGAAACGCTCCACGAAATTCACACGAAAAAACTAGATGGAGTTATTTTCAAGGTGGATTTCGAGAAAGCATACGATAAAGTCAAATGGCCCTTTCTTCAACAGGCCTTGCATATGAAAGGTTTTGATCAAGCCTGGCGACGTCAGGTAGAATCTTTCACGCAAAAAGGGAGTGTTG
>NW_021241644.1:0-621 GCF_002162155.2 Triticum dicoccoides | reverse complement strand
TCTGACGACAAGAAAAAGAAGAAGAAATACTCAAAGTCTTCTTCCAAGTCTTCCTCAAAGTCTTCATCACACAAGAAGAGCTCATCTAGCAAGGCACGTGCGTTTGTTGGCAAGGAAATGGATTCAGAGGAGTCTGCTTCTGAGGAGGCGGAGGTGGAGTCTGAGGAGGAATCCGACTCAGGCGTCGCAAGTCTGGCTACAACATACGTTGCCAAGTCCATCTTCAACACTGAAGACAATGACTTCATCACCGACACCGATGCAAATGACAAGGACTACTCCGCTTCTACCTACTGCTTCATGGCACGCGGTGCCAAGGTAAACACACGCACTACTCACTATCAAACATCTAGTGACGATGACTCTGATTGTGGTTCAAAACCTAGCTACAAAACACTTGCAAAAATTGCAACTGAATAACAGAAAGCCATGGAACATATTCAAAAACTGTTAGACAGAAGCGATGATCTGTTAGGTGCTGAAATGACTCGATCTGAATCCTTAATTGAAGACATAAAAAATCTTCACGTTAAGTATCAGGAACTTGAAAGTCGTCATGAAACTCTCTCAACAACTCATGAAAAGCTTTCCTATGATTATCTTCAAAGGAAGCAGGATCTT
>NW_021241643.1:0-447 GCF_002162155.2 Triticum dicoccoides | reverse complement strand
AGAGAACAACGCACACATCTACGCTTCCGCATGTCTGCGTGTACGTAGCTTAATGCAAGGTCTTCATGGCATAGCTCACACAACATACCAAGTGATCTTGAACACTCCAATCTCCTCCTTGAGCCCCAGCGCCTTCCACACGGCCGGTGACGCGTCTACGTCGTTGTTTGGGCACGGTGGCTCGAAGTTGTGCTCGGCGTCGCAGCCGTACACCGAGTCGCACTCGTCGACGACCTTGGCCAGCACAGCACGCCCGTTCCCGTTGATGCGGATCATCTTGTTGCACCTGCGCTTGCTGTCCAGGCGCAGCCACCCCGTGGACAGTGCCACCACCAGCTCGGTGTCCTTGTGGAAGCTGTTGTCGCAGAACGATTTGCCGCCACCGTCTCCACCTCGTGCAAAGCTGTTCAGAGTTAGGATCGCTGGCGTGTCGGCCGACACTGGGGG
>NW_021241642.1:0-546 GCF_002162155.2 Triticum dicoccoides | reverse complement strand
CAACTTAGCTATTTTACGATGTACAGAAGTACTCCCTCCGTTCCGAATTACTTGTCGCACGTATGGATGTATCTAGATGTATTTTAGTTCTAGATACATCCATTTCAGCGACGAGTAATTTGGAACGGAGGGAGTACATCTTTAGATCGTGGACGGACTGACAGTTCCACCGATTCCTCTCCGGTCCTCAGCGTCCAGCACCCTCGCTTGAAGGAGTCGCAGGGGGAGATCAAGATGGGCAACGACGCCGGCGGCTCGCTAGAACAGAACCAGCCGGTGTGCGTGACAGGAGCAACCGTCTACGTCGGCTTGTGGCTCGTCCGCACACTGCTCCGACGAGGTCACCGTATCCACGGCGCGGCGAGGGACCCTAGTATAGAGATGTGCCACCTATTAGTTCTTCGCAGATTGATGATGAAAATCAATAAATGGTGGAAATGTGCAACACCTGATTACGACAAAATAAGAGAAAGCAATTTTGAGTTCTAATGACCATGTATCAGAAACCATAAGCAGGACAGCATACAAACTACAAACATTTTTTTT
>NW_021241641.1:0-1141 GCF_002162155.2 Triticum dicoccoides | reverse complement strand
GAGATTCAAGCGTAGGGTAGGATGAAGGGGAAACGCAAACTAGCATAATCTTCACGATCCAGGGTGCACTTCAAATGAACGTTGATTTGAACACCATTATTGTCTTGAAGTCTTGCTCTGAGAAATCCTGTCAACATGACATGGAGGGAAGAAGGAGACTCTAGAAGGGTCGATCTTCTCGAAGATCGAACAACTCAGGATTAACTCACGGAATGAGACATAGCAACATCTCTCGAGCTGAGAGATGAAGCACACCTCTAGAGAAATGGAGTGGAACAGATGACGAAGGTTCACTAGGTAGACAACGATTCCACACCTAAGAAGGTGGTGAACGGTTGTCAACGTAGCGAAGAGTTGAGTTGCCATGATACCACGACGAAACATCCTGGAGGGGGGTGATTCGTAGATTATTATCTTAAGTGGCAAAAAGAATTACCTTTGATATAGAGATCGTTAAGACTCTCTATATCAGCCTAAGGCAAATCACAGCAATCGATTGGCGGGGTCGGTAGAATGGCATACTTGGACATGGATGATGTGGATTACCTTGTTGAAGACAACGTAATGGATGATTTTGCTTATCACCGGAAATGGAAGAGACCCATGGTAGAATGGCACATTGGCGGTGCAAGCTAGGAACAAAATGCAAATGCTGGGAATGATTCTGGTAACTGGGGAAGAACCCAACAAAAGAGAGTGAATTCACTGTTTGAAAAGGTCATAGCATTTGCCGAGGAAACTAAGAGGAATCCCAGTTAGAGATGATGATAACACGTAGTGCTTGTGCGTGCTCTCAAGAACTTGAGCATTTCCATAATCATCAAGGTTTTATCAACAACCGCGTCAAGGGTGCTGACAACACAACATACTACCATGATAAATAGCGATGGACGATGCAGATGCGAAGGAGGATAACACTTTCTCAGATTTCACCTTAGCGAGGCCAGGCAAATAAAATCTGGATGATCGACCGAGAGACATTTAGCACTCCGCTTCTAATGTTCTCCTTGATGTGCTAGTATAACCCATTCATAGATATGGTTTGATATCTAAAACATCAAGTAAAAGGTCGGACTTCGGGAACACAAAAATCCATAGGGGCAACTAGGGAGTAAATCCTACGAAATCCCTATGGGGGGGG
>NW_021241640.1:0-3729 GCF_002162155.2 Triticum dicoccoides | reverse complement strand
GGCTTGTAACTGCGGCCACGTGCTTTTTTTCGTCCTAGTTGCAAGTACCCCCTCAACTCGCAAGTGGGGTCTGACCTTTTTTTGTCCCAGTTGCAAGTCCACCCTTAACTCGCAACTGGAGCCCAATATTTTTTGTCCAAATTGCATGTCTACTCTAGACTCACAACTGGAGCTCATTGTTTTATGTCCCCCTTGCAAGTCCACTCTCGACTCGCAACTAGAACCCAACCTTTTTTGCCCAAGTTGCAAGGGGCTCGAGGTTTTTAGTTGCAATTACATGTCCACCCCCGACTCGCAACCGGGGCTGATTTTTAGTCGCAATTGCAACTCCACCCTCGACTTGCAATTGGGGGCCAACCTTTTTTTTCAAGTTGCAAGTCCATGCTCGGCTCGCAACTGGGTCCAACCTTTTTTGCCCGAGTTGCAAGTCCACTATCGACTCGCAACTTGGGCTCAAAAAATTTAGTCACAATTGCATGTCCACCCTCGACTCGCAACTGGGGCCAACCTTTTTGTGTACCAGGGTCAAGCCACCCTTGATAGCGAGCAAACCACAAATGAGTGGGCCCAAGTAGCGAGGATACTTTTTTTCCTTCTTGTTTTTTTATTTTCTTTTTTTATCTTTTTTTTCACTAGTTTCCCTATCCTTTTAAGTTTTCTATTTTCCAAAATAATCTCCTTTTTCATTTTATTCTCCTTTTTGTTATTTCTAATTCTTTTGTTGTCAAGTCGCAAGTTTCAAAAAATGTTCCAAAATTTATAATTTTGTTCATTTTCCCAAAATTATTCATGTTTATCAAAAACAATGAAACTTACAAAATGTGTTCGTGTTTTTCAAAAATTGTTCACAAGTTACTAAAATGTTCGTGTTTTTTGAAACAAGTTCAAATGTCTATAACAGTGTTCACATTTCCAAAAATTGTTTGCAAATTACAAAAATGTTCAATTTTTTGAAAAAAAAAATCGCATTTTCACGTTTTCAGAAAAAATCTGGAAGTTGTTAAAATATTCTTCTTTAAAATATATTATTAAACTGCTTCGTCTCACAGGTCCAAGTACTTGTTACCTGGTTCAAACCTTTGTTGTAATTTCTAGATTAGAAAAGCTTTTAATGTGTCGTGTGCCCTGTTTAAAACAAACGTCTGCACACTAACACATCACGTACTGTAACTCGAACCGTAGCACTGCGCATCACTCTTTTCTCAAGAATTGCTTGCTCAGCGCAGTGTAGCAGGTGTGAATAGAGATTCTAATGCTGGTCCGGCAGTGATCGCTGGTCCGAGTTTTCTTTCCTTCTTTTTTTCGGAAAAACTTTCAATCTATTTATCTTCCATCATGGTAGTACAACGAATACCAGAAATAAAAAATACATACAGATTCATAGACCATATAGCGACGACTACAAGCACCGAAGCGAGCCGAAGGCGCGCCGCCGTCATCGCCCCTCCATCGCCGCCCCTCCATCGCCGGAGCCGGGCACAACTTTGATCGCATATAAGAGAGAGAGAAAGAGAGAGAGAGAGAAATTCACCACACGTGATGGAACGCTTGCAGGTCTGCGTGAGCCGCCGCACTGTCGACATGCTACAATTTAGATTTTCCAAAAAACAAATAAACGGGATCATAAATAATGCTGATGTCATACTTAGATGTGAGATATTATCTCACATCTAGATGAGACATAGTCAGACCCTTAATAGTTATAGCAAACTTTTGATTGGAGGGTCCGAACTGTGTATATACCGGGATACTAACTGCGTTGGACCAGCTCTAAAAAAAAGAGCGGTAATCGAGGAACGTGTGGCAGTAATATCGTCAACCTGGAAGTGTGCCATCTTCTTGCCGGGCACGTGTGATGTGCTCCCTCTTGTGGCTAACCCTTGCTAGCTCTCTCTCTCTCTCGCTCACTTGCTGGCTTACAGCCGTACTCCCTACGTCCGAAAAAACATCTTTCAATTTTGTCTCTCAAATGAATGTATCTAGCGCTAATTTGGTGCTATATACATTCATTTGAGTGACAAGCTTTTTCTATGACTCTTTGAGGGGAATAAATCTGATTTCTAGCTTATTGTTTGCAACCTTTTCTATGACAAAGTGAAAAATCTATCTCTATGTATTTGGTTGTGGCATGAAAAACAAGATTAGTCGACGAGTAAGTTGCACCAAGGTTATCACACCAAAGAATCAGAGGTTGAACTTGTGACACTCCAAGCTCACTGAACAAAGCCTACACCCAAATGATCTCAGCTATAGCATTAGCTAATGCTTTATACTCCGCTTGATTGCTAGACCTGAAAACAGTAGCTTGTTTCTTTGCACACCATAAAATTAAATTAGGTCCATAAAAGATAGCAAATCCCCCACTTGACGTCTATCATCCAAGCAACCAGCCCAATCTACACCAGAAAAAGCCCTAATGCAAGTAGAGGAGAATTTGGTTATTGCTAGACCAATACTCACCGTATTATTCACATACCTCAAAATGCGCTTTGATGTTCTCTAGTACTCTAGTGAGTTGTAGTGGGTGCATGCAAAAAATGGCAAATTTATGTACTGCAAAGGAAATGGCAGGTCGAGTAAGAGTTATATATTGAAGTGTTGCAACTACACTCGTGTAACTAGTACTATCTTCCTGATTCAGAGGTTCTCCTTCTGTCAAGGATAGTGGTTCAAAACTAGATAGAGAGGTTGGAGAAGGTTTGCAGCCATGCTTGCCAAGTTTGCTCAATAGATCAGTCACATATTTTCCTTCTGATAATTGAATGCAATATTTAGTTTTCTTTACTTCAATGTCTAAGAAGTAATGCAAATCTCCAAATCTTTGACGGCAAATTCTGACCTAAGATCTTTTAATAATGTTGTTACTTCTTCACTGGATGAGAACAAGGATAGTAGTCTGGAACTTGATGTAAATAAACAGAGAATTGTCATATATTGATGGAACAAACCGAAGTGGGTGTAGTTTCATACACAACTGAGAGTACCACCCTCTAGGCGCTTGCTTGAGCCCATACAAGGTCTTGTCAAGCTTGCAGACATGGAAAGCCACATTTTTATCATCAAACCCATGAGGTTGTTTCAAGACACCTCCTCTTCAAGAACACCATGAAGCAACACATTCTACACGTCTAGCTGACTGAGACTCAACCCCCTGGAAACAGTAATGGAGAGCACAAGAAAAATAGATGCAACATTGACAACAGGACTAAATGTATCCTCATAGTCAATGTCATAACGTTGTTGAAAATCTTTGGCTACTAATCTTGCTTTGAAACGATCAATTTTACCATCTAGTTTTCTCTTAATTCTGTAGACCCATTAGCGGTCAATTAAATTTATACCTTCACAACGAGGAACCAAGTGCAACATTTTATTTCATTGCAAGGTAGAGTACTCTTCTTCCATTGCTTGTTTCCAACATGCATCCCCAAGTGCTTCGCCCAAAGTCTTGGGTTCACTAAATTCACCTGTCAAACATGTTAGGCCATGTTTCGAATTATTTATGTAATTAACTCTGTTAATAACTCCATTCTACAGCCCTTTCCATGGTGGTGTAGGATCAGCTAAAGGAGGAGCTCCAGCAACAGATCCAGGTGCTTGCGGAAAATCCACAACAACAATAGATCCAAGTGCTTGCAGCAAATCCACAACAGCAACAGATCCAGGTGCTTGCAGCAAATCCACCACAACAACAGATCCCGAGAAGTATCCTCAGGAGCCAGCAGCGCC
>NW_021241639.1:0-660 GCF_002162155.2 Triticum dicoccoides | reverse complement strand
CAAAAAATCCCCAACTTAACATCTCGTTAAAAAACCCTAACTACTTGGTCTACTGGATGATTCGATCACAGAATCAACTAAACATCTAATTAAGAAACCCTAACTAGTACATCTATTGCATGTGATTCAATCACAGATACAACATATCTGTGGCTCTAATTGAATCCAATACAAAAAATCCCCAACTTAACATCTCATTAAAAAAACCTAACTACTTGATCTACTGGATGATTCAATCACAGAATCGAAACTTAACCTTCACTATAAATCAATCAAACATCTATAAACCCTAACTATCAGAAGGGGATGCAGCAACTAGCAACTACAAAAAACACTAACACCCAAAACTACCGCTTAACGGGGGTAACAGCAACGGAGGGGACTGCTGGCAAGGATTACCTGCAGGTCCACGTGCTCGCCGCCGGCCTCCGCAGGTCCATCAGACGGGCCGCTCGACGCCGTCACGCCAAGCACCGGCACGGCTGAGTCCGCCACGGCGGAGTCCGCCACGGCCACCTTCTTCTCCTCCAGATCCGCCGCCGCAGCGACCGATCCAGCGCGTGGGGATGCAGCAGCTCCTGCACCCGCGCCGCCGACGAGGGTCTGCACGGCATCTTCCACGGTCTCCGCGCCCGTCTTCTGCAGATCTCCGCCCGCGAC
>NW_021241638.1:0-1111 GCF_002162155.2 Triticum dicoccoides | reverse complement strand
TATCTACTATTAAATAAATATAGGTCCAATAATTCTGAAATATTTGGTGGAGCATTGTTTTAATTCTTTTAGCTCCTAAAAATATTGTCAGAAGCAAAATAAATTGAATTGGTTTCAAAACCAAATTCAAAACAAACCTGCAAAATAGAAAACTGAAATAATTAGAAAAAGACAGAGAGAGAAGGGAATTACCTGGCGCCACTTACCTGGCCCAGCTGGCCAGCCCATCTGGCCGGCCCAGCCCACCTCCTCCTCCCCCTTGTCCTCTTCCTCCTCTGCCAGGAGGACGGACACCGCACGCACGCGCGCACGCGGAGGCCTCCACCTCCTGCTTCGCCGTGGCAGCCTCCCCGACTCCCTCGCGACGCCACGGAGACGCCCTCGACCCCCTCGACCGCCTCTCTCTCTCTGGACCCCCTCTCTCTCTCCCCTGACTCTCTTCCCCGAGCCACCCGAGAGTCGCCGTCGCCGCCGCTTGCCATAGCCACGGCCACCGACCACCACTCGCCTCGCCGACCAATCCAGAAGGACCGCATCGTCGTCCTCCTCGTCCACCCCGAGCCAAGCAACCAGGGGAGCGCTGCATCGCCGCCCCGGACGTCTTCTCCAACCTCGGTGCCGGCGATCTCCGTCGCTTGATTCGCCACGTCCAGAGCCTCCCCGGCCCCGCCGTCTGCACCGTCTGACTCGCCGTGAGCCACTTACCTTATCCCCTAACTCCTTGTGCTCGCCCCCGTGCTGTAGCGCCGTTCCCCACGAGCCCGAAAGCTCACCGCCGCCGGCCATGCCGCCGTCGTGGCTACAGACGCCGTAGCTCGTGCCTGGGCGCGTCATAGCACTCGGTTTGCTCCCAGGAGCCCGTAGCGCCCACCAGCCCCTCCTCCCATGCACCATAGCGTCAACCCCGCACTCACCCGAACTCCGGCGCCGCCGCGAGCGCACTTCCGGCGAGCTCCGGCGCCCCCGCCACCACCCTCCTGCTCCTTTGGATACGGGAGAGCACGGGCTACGCCCCGGTGGTCTCCGCGAGTCCAGCCGCCGCCTGTAGCTCAAGTCCGGCGAGCCTCCGTCGTTGTTTAGGTCGCCGGCGGGTTAACTCCGGCCGTGCCGA
>NW_021241637.1:0-390 GCF_002162155.2 Triticum dicoccoides | reverse complement strand
TTGTCAGTTTGATTGTTCCATTGATATATATTTGCTGAGAATTGTATCTGAATTGTGCACTAAGTGTGATTTCTTTGTTGACATAAACAGGTGTGCCACCATTGGTTTCCCATTGTGTGCTGGAAACTCCGACATGCCTGGCAAGAAATCATCCAAATGTGACTAAGCTCTTACTTTTTCTTCAGTTCCCCAGCCCGCCCACCTGCCATGCCGAAACAGTTGACCAGAGGCGTGGAAAGGCTTCCTTGAGGAAGACGGGGAACAACAGAATGCTTTTGCACTCGTTCTACTTTTAATTCTACCAAATCAGCCTCTTTATATGAGAAGTGTAGCTTATCTTGAACAGGTTCACAATTTGTTTTCACCATTTTCCATATAGATATTTTTTTT
>NW_021241636.1:0-417 GCF_002162155.2 Triticum dicoccoides | reverse complement strand
ATGCAGTTCAGGGGGAGGTTTTCCTCCCCGGACTGATCTTCATATTCGGCGGCTTCGCACTGCGGGCCAACTCGCTTGGCCATCTAGAGCAGATCAACAGCTACGCCCCTGGCAATCTGGTCAGGTTTGGAAGCTTGAATTACATGGTCGATATCCGCGGAGACTTGATCTTCGACGGATTCAAGCCCATCATGGCCGCTCCCCGCCACCACGATGAACATGACCTAAATATGTCATCGGACCATGCCCAGGAGATAACGCCTGTAACTGCTCTGGCCCTAGATCCGGAGCAGATTGCGTCGTCCAAGGACGGGATGCTCAACCCTGCCACGGAAGCCGCAGACTCAGCGGCGTTGGAGCCGCACACAGATCCAACCTCAAGCGTGGCATGTGTCACCGGAGCCTCGGATTCGTCTC
>NW_021241635.1:0-579 GCF_002162155.2 Triticum dicoccoides | reverse complement strand
AAAAAAGCATATATGTTTTTCCTGTGATATCTAGTAGAAGAACTAATTTGTATGTCTAACAGATGGACAAGACTTGGATAACTTCTGCTCGAAGATTCTCCGCTGCATATGTCGAGGGGGTTGAAAACTTCATGAACTTTATCAGAGCTTAGTATGGTGGTCCGAAATCAAATGTGCTCTGCCCGTGTAGCAGTTGTATGAATTCAGTTACAAGACCCCAGTCAACTGTGCAAAATCATCTACACTTGTATGGGATGTCGGTCACATATACTAGGTGGATTCATCATGGTGAAGCTGTGAACGTCAACGTTATTGACTACGTGGAAGCAGCAGATCACCATCTTGATCTGCCTGATGCTCAGGTGGAAGAGGAGGAGGAGGTGGTGGTGGCGGAGCCAGTGAGTTTGACCAACATTGAAACAATGCTATGAAATGCTCGTGCATTCCATGAACTTTCACCTGCAGAAGAAAAAAAGTGGGCCCGCATGTTGGAACAATGCAACGTTGCTGTCACCCCAGGAAATAAGCTGTCAGTATTCTCAGCTATGGTCACCTTTCTTTAGGTGAAGACATCTGAGC
>NW_021241634.1:0-2378 GCF_002162155.2 Triticum dicoccoides | reverse complement strand
CTCTTCAGCCGGCCAACTCCCTACTGAGGGAGCCATGGAACTGCTCGGCCACGCCCTCGAGGTGCTCCCCCATCATCCTGTCGTCGGCTGCTGCTCCGGGCCTGCCTCCTCTCAGCTCCCGTCGCTGGAAATTAGCGGCACCACCAGCTCCCCCGTCTCAAAGTCCCCAATTACCAGAATACCAGGTGCTTGCTCCCAGATCTGCACTATATACACAATTTTTGCTTGATTGTGCAGATTTGTAAAAATTTCGATTTGGAGACGAGTTAGAATAACCTTGTGAATTATGGCTAACCTTCCAAGATGCAGGCAAGGAAGGCCTGATTGTTGCTGAAGCCGAGCTCATAAACGTCTCACGTCATGTGGTTCTGTGCTATTCTGAATCTTCTTCTCTGAAGTGTGTGGTTTCAGTTGCACACAAAAAATGTGTTGCGCTTGCAGTGCGTACCAATTTCACGGTTTACCGATGTGTATACGTGTTCATTTGATTTCACTCCAGTTTACCGATGTACATACGTGTTCATTTGATTGCACTTCAGTTTACCAATTCTTTTTACTGATCCAAGTTCAACATAATGTATGTATTGTGCCCTCCAAACCTGAAAATTCCTACTAATTTGACCTCACAAGTAAAGTAATGATGAATCAGGAACTTCATCTAATCCTCACGCTAAATAGCATACTCCTTATGTTACTATTCTTTACTAATGAACCAGGACCTTCATTTAATTCTGACCCAAGATAGCATGCTCCCTCTGTTACTATTATTTTTTTAATGGCTGGCCAAATGAGCTGCAGGAGCAAGAATTGCAGGATCAAAACAAAAACCCGAGGAAGAATATAATGTCAGTGTGATTTGTTGCCAACGCCAATTCTCCACTGGAGCTCTATGTGCAGCAACAGAAAGTATGACTTCATCATGAAAACATCTTGATCCTTCTTTTTTCGTACTACTATTCTATAGTAACAAAACACACCATCAAGTTCCCAGGATATCTTGGTCATTTTTCTGTTCTGTAAAACAGAACATGTTTAAAGGATTATCAATTGTGGCTGAAAACCTGCACATCCTTTGCTCATATAGAAAATGGAGTTTAGCCTTACAAAGAAGAAGCGGAAAAGAAACTCAGAAGTCCACTTTATGCTCCTCTGTCTGTATGTTTACAACTTGCAAGTGGCCTGATTTTATCAGTTGTTGATAGATGAAAGACCAACCAATTTATGCCTAACATTTGTATCTCTACATTTATGCACTACCATTATAGAGCTCAAGGCATCAGCTACACCACCAAGTAGGTCAAGAAGTTTGCCTATGGTGAGTGCATGTTGGGTTATGTGTTCACGGCTTTGTGCGCGACACCTGTGTGCTGTTTCGCCTCGGTTGTTTTTCTGCCGTCCTGCAGTGTTGAAGGTGTTCCGGGAGACACTGGTTGGCCTGCTAAACTTACTTACCTTTTCTATTTGTTGAGACCAAATTTTGAGAATTAAACTGGCAGTGAATTCAATATGATCTGAGACATCTATAACCTTTGTGCAGGTCTGACATGAGCAATGCCGGTCTTCTGAGATTGAAAAGGTGTTTCGTGAAGCAACAATCATGCTATCAATCAAATTTAATGGCTACTACAGCGGCCGAAAGGAGGACGGCGGCCTCCTGATCCAGCAGGCCTGGAGGCGCTCAGCCAGGGCGTCAACGCGCTCTGTCAGCCTCCCCATGATGCGCTCACCCGCTGCTCTATCCGGCGAGCACCGCCATCCTCTGGGCGCCGACAGGCGAGTAGTGCTTGCCCAGCTATGCGTCCAGGCTACGGAAGGCGTGGGGCTTGCTGGGCAAGTAGGTTGCGCCCACTCCATCAGGATGCCCTCCCCCACTGTGAGTGTTAAGTGACTAATCATGCACATCCATTTAAACAAAGATTCGGAAAATTGTTTGATTCACTAATTAATCAACCAGTAAAGGACCAATTGTTTAATCCCACTAGCTAGACACTCATCCATCCTATCCAGTGAGTTTAAATTGATTAATCTTGCACATCCTTAAATTATGAAGAGTAAAGAATAGATTTTGGTGTTGGAGGAGCAGCCAGCAAGTGCAGTTTGCAAACCAAATGCAGTTTCTGTGGAGAACATTGATTTGCGACCTCAGCTCAGCCCTATTGAACGGATTAATTACTCTTCGAAATAGGATTTAGCCCATAATAGTAATTCCACTCCAATATTGGACGAAGTGTTGATTGAGCTGAGAAATTTACTTGACGATGAAAGGAACGGCTTGCTTCAAAATTTGCAAATTAACCTCTCCAAGCTCTCAGAAGAGAAGCAATAATGTGACTCCCAGGTGTCTCTCTGAGAGAAAAGCTGGAGATGCTTTGGCGGTG
>NW_021241633.1:0-1513 GCF_002162155.2 Triticum dicoccoides | reverse complement strand
TGGTCATTTCGGTAAGTATTGTGATAACACAGTAGATCCAGCATTTGGAGAGAGTTTCGATGAAGGCTTCGATGAAAATGTTGGTCAGCAGCCGGTTGCCTCAACAGATGATGAAAATGTTGGTCAACAGCCGGTTGCCTCAACAGATGATGAAAATGATGGTCAACAGCCGGATGATTTTGATGATGATCCAAAATATCCTCCAAATAATGATTCAAGTGAGGCTCCAAATGGTAATCCAAGTGAGGCTCTAAATGGTGATCATGGTGATCCAAGTGAGGCTCCAAATGATGATCCAAGTGAGGCTCCAAATGGTGACCAACCTTCTGTTGTTGTGAGTTCTGCTAGGTATGTAAATCTTGCAAGGGTCAAATACTACTGTACATCTATCACTTGACATGATCTCATTACCGTTTATGTTTGGACCCTTTATGTTTTGCACAGCTCTATGGTAGGTTTGAAGAAGACGCGCAAGGTACCGACAACCAAGAGAAGAAGAGAAGAAACAATGAGCACAAGGTGCACGAGGAGCAAAGTGATGACAAGAAGCTCAAGGAACAGACAGAAGCCCCAACGCTATCTATGAACAATTATGAAACATTATGAATAAGGAATGATGTTGTATTATGAAACATTTATCACTTGACATGTTGTATTTCTGTTGGATGATGTTGGACCTATGTTAGAAGTATGTTTGACATGATGTTTAAATATCTGTTGGATGATGTTTGAATGAGCACATGGTTTTTCCTTTTTTTTGATTTTTTTGAATTTTATTTTGCTCATTTAAATTCTGGTCAAACCTAACTTTGACCAAGATTTAAGAAAGTCTAAAACATCAAAATGAAAAACTAAGCCTGGATACTTCTTAGTCAATCCAAAATGAAGTTGTGGTGAGGTTTTTGAAATTTTCATGAAAAATGTGCTAAAAAGAGGGGTCCAAAGGTAGGGTAAACGGCCTCATTTGTAAGCAAGGTTTTTTTCGACCTTATCTAAATCAGTCAAATAACTTTCCTACACATATATTCTATATGTACAGACTATGTGCACTGGTTTTTCCATTTTTTGATTTTTTTTTAAATTTGTTTTGCTCATTTGAATTCTGGTCAAACTTAACTTTGACCAAGATTTAAACAAGTGTAAAACATCAAAATGAAAAACTAAGCCTGGATCCTTCTTAGTCACTCCAAAATGAAGCTGTGGTGAGTTTTTTGAAATTTTCATGTTCATTTCCCCAAAACACTTCTCTTCACTTCATACAAGAGAGTTTGAGATACTCGAGATATCATACAATACACATGAACTTATCATTTAAATGTATGTAAAGCTTGTTTATCAACTTAAATCGTTAGTATATGACATAAGAAGACTATGTGCGCAGGTTTTTCATTTTTCTGATTTTTATTTAATTTATTATGCTCATTTGAAATCTGGTCAAACATAGCTTTGACTGCTCCAAACCCCTCCCAAACCCCGCTAACCCTAGCGCTGAATAAGGACCGTTCATCTAACC
>NW_021241632.1:0-1142 GCF_002162155.2 Triticum dicoccoides | reverse complement strand
CAATTTGTTGAAGGAAAAAATTAGAAAAATTGAGGAGGAGAAGATGATATTGGAGTTGCATGTTGTGGATGTCGTCGATGATCACAAGATCAAGATGGATGCAATGCGCTTGAAAATTAGAAAGATTAGAAAATATATCATTCATACCGAGGCTTGGTATCATTATGCCGTTGGATCAGTTGTTACATTGGTTACGATTATGATCGCATTTGTTTTCGCATTGAAATGTTTTACATAATTTCAGTGTATAGTTTAATTAATTTAGATGCTCTGCAGAGCTTTATGTTGTTAGATGAGAACTATGTATGTACTTTGGTTTTAATGTGATGATAAACTTCTATTAATTTGGTCACTTAATTATCTATTCATGATGTTCTGTAATGATTTTTGACACACTTAATTATATATAATGCACGCAGATGAACTGGCAATGGATGTAAGGTTCAAGACACACCTCCAAGTACATTAAGGGCATGCATGATTTTCTCGAAGTGGCTGAGGCAAACAAGCAGAATGGTTTTATGTGTTGTCCATGCCCTATATGTGGGAATATGAAGTCTTACTCTGACGGGAAAATCCTCCACACCCACCTGCCTTTACAAGGATTTCATGCCACACTATAATGTTTGGACGAGGCACGGAGGGGTTATGATGGAAGACGGCGAAGAAGAAGAGTACGATGACAACTATGTGCCCCCTGAATACGGTGATGCTACTGAAGATCAAAAGAAACCAGACGATGTGCACGATGATGCTGCAACGGGCGAAGCTGCTGAAGATCAAGAGGAACCAGACGATGTGCCCGATGATGATGATCTCCACCGGGTCATTGTCGATGCAAGGACGCAATGCGAAAGTCAAAAGGAGAAGCTGAAGTTCGATCGCATGTTAGAGGACCACAAGAAAGGGTTGTACCCCAATTGCGAAGATGGCAACACAAAGCTCGGTACCGTACTGGAATTGCTGCAGTGGAAGGCAGAGAATGCTGTTCCTGACAAAGGATTTGAGAAGCTACTGAAAATATTGAATAAGAAGCTTCCAAAGGATAACGAATTGCCCGACAATACATACGCAGCAAAGAAGGTCGTATGCCCTCTAGGATTGGAGGTGCTGAAGATACATGCATGCCCTAATGACTGCAT
>NW_021241631.1:0-507 GCF_002162155.2 Triticum dicoccoides | reverse complement strand
TCAAAGTCGTCTCCACCAAATCGGTAGTATCATCTCATCGAAAGATCGGGACACCCCGCCTCTATCAAGTGGTATCAGTTTTCAGGTTGCTCGGTGAGAATTTCCAGTTTTTCCTAGATTAGATTTATTTTCTTACCTATTGTCCAAGAAAAAGCCACAAAACAAAAGTTAGATCTATTCATCCTTTGTCCTAGCCAGACTGAGCCTTTGCAATTTTCTATTCATTGCTTGCATAGTTGAATTATCGGTTGCATCGTCGTGTTAGTTGCTGGTCTTAGTGTCTACTTCCTTTAGAGGTTCGAGTTCTGTTCACATTAGTCACGTCGCCGCTGCATCGTTATCCCTTCCGCTGTCCACCACCCATCCATCAATTTCCTCCACGTGCTACCCACCGTTCATTGTCATAATCATAGTTGAGATCGTTCCCATCTTCGCTTGATCCACTCTACATCTTTATCTAGTTTGAAAGAGGGAGAGAGAAAAAAAAGATAGAGAAAAAAAGAGAGA
>NW_021241630.1:0-1021 GCF_002162155.2 Triticum dicoccoides | reverse complement strand
GACTTAGCGCATCAGCCATGACGTTGGCTTTCCCTGGGGTGTAAGTTATTCCTAAGTCGAAATCTGTGATTAACTCAACCCAACGTCTTTGCCTGAGATTCAAATCCGGTTGGGTGAAAATGTACTTCAGACTCTGGTGATCAGTGAATATTTCGCAACGGTTACCGAGGAGGTAATGTCGCCAGGTCTTAAGTGCATAGACTACGGCTGCAAGCTCTAGGTCATGAGTAGGATAATTCTCCTCATGTGGGTGCAATTGCCGTGAAGCATAAGCAATTACGTGTCGATCTTGCATGAGAATGCAACCTAGTCCTTGTCGCGAGGCGTCGCAGTAGATAACAAAGTCCTTGGAGAAGTCTGGCGGTACCAGTACGGGAGCAGAAGTCAGGCGTCTTTTCAGTTCCTGAAAGCTGTGCTCACATTGTGGAGTCCATTCGAACTTCTTATCTTTCTTGAGGAGTTCGGTTAGAGGTTTGGCAACTTTGGAGAAGTTTTCGACGAAGCGACGACAATAGCTCGCTAAGCCCAGAAAACTCCGAACTTGCTTGACCGATTCAGGTGGAGTCCAATTAAGGACAGCTTGAACTCGCTCAGGGTTAACAGCAATACCTTTACCAGATATTACATGACCCAGATAGGTCACTTCTGACAACCAGAATTCACATTTAGAAAATTTGGCATAAAGGCGATGCTCTTGAAGTTTCTTCAACACTAGCCTTAGATGTTCGGCATGTTCTTCCTCGTTCTTGGAGTAGATGAGTATATCATCGAGGTAAACCACGACGAATTTATCCAAATACTCCATGAAGATTGAGTTCATTAACCGAGAAAAGGTGGCTGGAGCGTTGGTTAAACCGAAGGACATGACGGTGTACTCGTATTGGCCATAACGAGTAACAAAGGCCGTTTTAGGAATGTCCCCGTTTCTGATTTTGATTTGATGGTAGCCCAACCTCAAATCCATCTTGGAGAAGACTGAGGATCCAGCGAGCTGATCATACAGGTCGTTGATCCTGGGGAG
>NW_021241629.1:0-890 GCF_002162155.2 Triticum dicoccoides | reverse complement strand
ACTAGGAGAGGTGGCCGGCCCCTCCTCATCTTTTCCCCTCCGAGGAATCCTAGTTGGACTAGGATTGGAGGGGGAATCCTACTCCCAGTGGGAGTAGGACTCTCCTGCGCCTCCCCCCCTTGGCCGGCCAGCCTCCCCTCCTCTCCTCCTTTATATACGGAGGCAGGGGCACCTCTAAACACACAAGTTGACACAAGTTGATCCACGTGATCTATTCCTCAGCCGTGTGCGGTGCCCCCTGCCACCATATTCCTCGATAATACTGTAGCGGAGTTTAGGCGAAGCCCTGCTGCTGTAGTTCATCAAGATCGTCACCACGCCGTCGTGCTGACGAAACTCTTCCCCGACACTTTGCTGGATCGGACTCCGGGGATCGTCATCGAGCTGAATGTGTGCTCGAACTCGGAGGTGCCGTAGTTTCGGTGCTTGATCGGTTGGATCGAGAAGACGTACGACTACTTCCTCTACGTCGTGTCATCGCTTCCGCAGTCGGTCTGCGTTGGGTACGTAGACAATACTCTCCCCTCGTTGCTATGCATCACATGATCTTGCGTGTGCGTAGGAAAATTTTTGAAATTACTACGAAACCCTACAGTGGCATCCGAGCCTAGGTTATTTATGTTGATGTAATATGCACGAGTAGAACACAAGTGAGTTGTGGACGATACAAGTCATACTGCCTACCAGCATGTCATACTTTGGTTCGGCGGTATTGTTGGACGAGACGACCCGGACCAACCTTACGCGTACGCTTACGCGAGACCGGTTCCCTCGACGTGCTTTGCACAGAGATGGCTTGCGGGCGACTGTCTCTCCAACTTTAGTTGAACCAAGTATGGCTACGCCCGGTCCTTGCGAAGGTTAAAACGGAGTCTATTTGACAAACTATC
>NW_021241628.1:0-1675 GCF_002162155.2 Triticum dicoccoides | reverse complement strand
TGTTTGTGGCTAGGTCTCATTATGATCATGTGGGAGTCGCCGCATAAACCGGCTCTCCTCTTAGTTGTATCTAGCCCTAGATATTATTCTTGCTTGTCCCTCTTGGGGTGCCCTGCCCCTCCTTATATAAGTTGAAGGGGAAGGTTACATGTAGAGTCCATCTCGGACTAAAACTTAAACTATTCTGACTTCTCATCACAGGCTTCTCTCCATGGGCTTCTTAATGTCTTGGGCTTCTTACAATCTGGCATAGAATCTGACTTACGATATGGCTTACGATCTGACTTACCATCTGGCTTACTGTCTGGCTTAACATCTGCCGGCTTACATGACTGTGTCTGCCGGCTTACATGACTGTGTCTGCCGGCTTACGTGACTGTGTCTTCCAGGTTACATGACTGTGTCTGCCGGGTTACATGACTGTGTCTGCCATCCTACAAATAGACAGAGGAAGGAGACGAACACAGAGTCCGGCGCTAGGCGTAGAATCTTCGTAGGTGTGCTGCGTTCCATGGGTTCGGCTCGAGTCGGTTGTCCGATGCATTTCACAGACGGTACGCTCCACCAGTCAGTACTTGGTCGATTATGAAGGGACCTTCCCATTTGGGCTTGAGTTTGTCCTTTTTCTTGTCCGGCAGGCGTAGAACTAATTCGCCAACATTGTAAGTTTTGGCCCGTAATTCTCTGCTTTGATATCTTCGAGCCTGCTGTTGATAGAATGCGGAACGGGCTTTTGCCACGTCTCGCTCCTCCTCCAATGCGTCCAAATTGTCCTGCCGATCGAGTTCGGCTTCTCTTTCTTTGTACATGCGCACGCGAGGTGAGTCATGAATTATGTTGCAGGGCAGGACTACCTCTGTGCCGTATACCATGAAAAATGGTGTGAATCCGGTAGTTCGATTCGGCGTGGTCCGCAGCCCCCAGAGTACGGAGTCGAGCTCCTCTACCCAGTGTGTGTTAGATTCCTTGAGGGACCGCACTAGTCTGGGTTTGATGCCGCTCATGATTAGACCATTTGCCCGTTCGACTTGACCGTTAGTTTGTGGGTGATAGACTGAAGCGTAGTCGAGCTTGATGCCCATGTTTTTGCACCAGAGTTTTAGCTCATCGGCCATAAAGTTCGTGCCGTTATCAGTGATGATGCCATGGGGGACGCCGTAACGGTGTACGACCCCTGATATGAAGTCTGTCACTGGTCCGGATTCGGCCGTCTTGACAGGCTTGGCCTCTATCCATTTGGTGAATTTGTCAACCATGACCAATAAGTATTTTTGCTTGTGGGTTCCCCCTTTAAGGGGTCCAACCATGTCAAGACCCCAGACCGCGAAGGGCCAGGTGATGGGTATAGTTTGGAGGGCGGTGGGTGGCATATGGCTTTGGTTTGCGAATAATTGGCAGCCGACGCATCGTTGGACTAAGTCCTGAGCATCTGCCCGGGCCGTCAGCCAATAAAATCTAGTACGGAAGGCCTTGCTTACAAGGGCCCGGGCTGCGGCGTGCTGCCCGCCGAGTCCGGCATGAATTTCAGCCAGAAGGTTCCGCCCTTCCTCTTTGGAGATACACCTTTGAAGGACTCCGGTGGTGCTTTTCTTATAAAGCTCTCCTTCATGGACTTTGTAGGCTTTAGATCGCCGCACTATGCAGCGTGCCTCATTTTGGTCCTCGGGGAGTTCCT
>NW_021241627.1:0-522 GCF_002162155.2 Triticum dicoccoides | reverse complement strand
CGGTCAAAGTTTGCTCGAAAAATTAGAGGGAGAGGGAAAAAGTCAACCCTCAAGAACAGATCTAGGGTTTCTCCGCGGGGTACTGTAGCAGTCGGGTGCACGCGAACCGAGGCGGCGGATCTCGCCGGAATCGCTGCCGGAGAGGAGGGAGGTGACCGGATCCGGAGGCAGGGGAGCTCGCTGAGCCTCGGCCAGCCGGCGAGACAGCGACGATGCGGCGGCGGCGTCGGAGAGGCGGCGGGGCTGGCCGGCCCGGGGCGGCGCGCGGCCCGGTGGCGGCGGCGGCAGGGACCCGCGGGCGAGGCGGCTGACGGCGGCCGGAGCGGCTGCCGGAGGAGGCCGGCTCCGGTGGCGGACGGCGGGCGCGGGCGGCGGCTGAGGGAGCCGGGCGGCGGGGTCGACGAGTGGGCCGCGGCGGCGGAGTCGGGGGCCGGAACTGGGCCTCGGGCCCGACGGCGGCGGCGAGGTGGCTCTGCCACGTGGCGAGCGCCGGTTCGCTGAGGGGGCGCGGCGGACGTGTTC
>NW_021241626.1:0-465 GCF_002162155.2 Triticum dicoccoides | reverse complement strand
TATAAATACATGCAATGAAAGAGCTGAGCTATATAGAGAGACTTAATGACAGAAGTAGTACTACTTACAGACAGTAGCAGGCGACTGTTGTTTTATCGAGGGCCAATTGATTGAAAAACTGATAGAACTCCTCAAATGGAATATGCAACAGTTCAATTCCAATGAGGTCATGCTCCTTTTTTACTTTCACATACAAAGTACTCCTCCCCCAGAGTCTCTGCAGATTTTCAAGTACCAATCATGCAATCTTCGCATCATCGTTGATAGAGATCTTTCATCTTTGACGAGAGGCTTCCCGTACTCGTATCTTTTTATCTGCACCTCCACGGGTTCATAATGTACATCGGCGGGCAGGTAATCTGCAAGATTGCTATAACCGGGCACCATCCTCGGATCATTAGCGACGTTGTGGCTAGGCACCTTGAGCGGGGGGCACGATTGCTTCGCTTGTTCGACGAGCTGGGC
>NW_021241625.1:0-1231 GCF_002162155.2 Triticum dicoccoides | reverse complement strand
GGATTAAGGGGTCCTCGGCCGTCCGGACTATGTGACGTGGGCCGGAGTGTTGCCTTATGAAGATACAAGACCGAAGACTTCTTCCCGTGTCCGGATGAGACTCTCCTTTGCGTGGATGGCAAGCTTGGTGATTCAGATATGTAGATTCCTTTCTCTGTAACCGACTTTGTGTAACCCTAGCCCCCTCCGGTGTCTATATAAACCGGAGAGTTTAGTTCGTAGAGGCAACTACAATCATAATCATCTAGGCTAGACTTCTAGGGTTTAGCCATTACGATCTCGTGGTAGATCAACTCTTGTAATACTCATATTCATCAAGATCAATCAAGTAGGAAGTAGGGTATTACCTCCATAGAGAGGGCCCGAACCTGGGTAAACATCGTGTCCCCGTCTCCTGTTACCATCAACCTTAGATGCACAGTTCGGGACCCCCTACCCGAGATCCGCCGGTTTCGACACCGATAGGGGCCTCTCACCAAGTTGACTCCTGACCAGTTAGGCTAGGTTGAGGGGCCCCCCGTCGGTTCCGTCCTGGTCCACTTTGGGCGGCCCATGGCAATCTACAAAGAAAATCAAGAAGTCTTACAGTTCAAGATAAGGACTCCTTATTCGTGGAGAACTACTCACCACTGATGTAGCTGACTAGGACTCTTGTAATACTAGATCTCTAGCAAATTATACTCCCTCCGTCCTAAATTAAGTGTCTCAACTTTAGTACAAATTTGTACTGAAGTTAGTACAAAGTTGAGACACTTCTTTTGTGATGGAGGGAGTATAAACCAGGGCTAGGCTAGTGGATAGATCATTAAAACTTGGATCATTAGATCTAGACACATAATGATCTCATGGTAGATCACATTGTTGAGTATCATCTCCTCCTTTGTGGCTTTCGCTTTGACGCGGCGATTTTGCCGCGTCACCGAGTTGATCTTCCGGGCTCATATCCTCCAGCACCTCCACCACGTCGTCCATCTCCGGCAGGCTATCCTCCGGTTCCATGCAGCGGCGGCGGCGGGAGGAAAGAAGAGAGTGGGAAAGAAGGGCTGGAATTGGATGGAGAGCGGTGGGGTGGAAGAAGAGAGTGGAATTTTGCCGCGGAAACCGCATGGACATCTACAAAAGCACGGGCTTGGCCTTTCTTTTGGGTGGCAGAAGGTGGCGGAGTCCTATGTGTCTGTTGTTCGGACTCCTGCAAAATCCCCCCACTTGTTATTCCAGTTTGCCAAAAAAA
>NW_021241624.1:0-949 GCF_002162155.2 Triticum dicoccoides | reverse complement strand
TTTTTCGTAGTTTAGATCGAGTCTGTTCTTCATACCTATAGTCCACGAAAAAGCCACACAAAAAATTAGGGTTAGTTCATCATATCCGAACCAATCTGAGCCTTGCATAATCTTTTTAGGGTTTTGCTTTGTTGAATTTGCGGTTGCATCGTCGTGTCTAGTTGCTGGTCTTAGAGTCTAGTCTTTTAGAGTTTCGAGTTCTGGTCATAAGTTGTCACGCCGCCGCCGCACCATCATCATCGCCCCTGCCATCTACCACCACCGCACCGAATCCGTATCCATATACCACCACCAATCCATGTCCATATACCACCACCGATCCATATCCATATACTACCACCGCTACCACCACCGCTGCCATATACCACCACCATATATCCACCACCAATCCGAGTTCTTTGCTTATTAGGTTTGTTTTCGGGATCCATCTAGATTCCGATTCGTGTTTCCTTGCCGGAGTAGGTTTCGGAAAAAAAAAAGAAAGAGTCGGGTAGCCACGCTCCGTTTAGGCCCAAAATTTTTCGAAAACGCATTTTTCAAAAAAAATTCTGGCTATCCTATTTTTAGGTGTTTCTGAGTGTTTTGAGACAGGTGCCATTATAGGAAGTTTTTTTTGACCCGTTTCCAGTTTTTGGGTCCGGGCAGTCGAAAAAAAAAAAAATTGGTCGAAAAAATTTCGTGCCCATCCTGTCAGTTTGAGCTAGGAAGAGTTTTGAGACACTCGCCATTATAGTGATTTTTCGCAAAAAAAAAAAGCAGCGCAAAAAAAAAGAGCGAAAAAAAAATTCAGAGTGTGCTTTTCCCTTGTTTACGTGCCGCGCCGTGATTTTGTTAGTGTTCTAGGCTCGCGTCTCTAGCACAGTCTAGCCTAGGACCAGCACAGTACCGTCGTTGAGCGTTTATTCAACTTTGCATCTCTGAATTGATTATTGCTGACCCTTTTTGCTAC
>NW_021241623.1:0-487 GCF_002162155.2 Triticum dicoccoides | reverse complement strand
TTTTCGTCCGAAACCCTGATACTTCGAAAGAGATTGTCCATTTTGTACACGAAGTGCATCCAGTTTTTGCCGTAACCCTCTCTACTTTTTTGCACATGCTATGTGGGTGAAATTGTGATACCATGCCAACTTTCAACCTTTTCTGAGTTCATTTGAAATGCTTTTCTATTTCAGGGTCATTTAGCTGAAAAAATCAGTAAATGCATGAAAGAATTTGTTTGCACATAAAATTTCTTCGCGTTTCAAATGCCAAAACACATAACTACCCTAACTATTACAGAGTTTCCCTCCTGGGTGTGAAACACAGAAGAAAGTGATGATAGTGAAGCCGATCACATCCCAGATCTTTGGGTGTGAAACTTTTTCTTTGCATGTGTCCCTTTGCGCCGTAGCCATGGAAAATCTTCATCATTTAACTGGATGCTCGGGTCAATATTCACTGTGAATGGAGCAATTTCATCAAACTTTTCATAATCTTCTGACATGT
>NW_021241622.1:0-1116 GCF_002162155.2 Triticum dicoccoides | reverse complement strand
GTTTCCACGACTCCAAAAACTTTGTGTGATGTGTTAGGTTTCTATGAATTTGATGATCACTCTTTAAACTTGCACCTTGCGGATTCCACCATTAAGAAACCTTACTAATGATGTTCTTATTGTTGCAAATAGGAATTATGTGCCCGTAGATTTTATTGTTCTTGATATAGATTGCAATCCTTCATGTCCTATTATTTTTGGTAGACCTTTCCGTAGAAAGATTGGTGGAATTATCGATATGAAAGAAGGAAATATTAGATTCCAATTTCCATTAAGGAAAGGCAAGGAACACTTTCCTAGGAGGAAAATCAAATTACATTATGAATCTATTATGAGAGCCACCTATGAATTGAATACCAAAGATGGCAATACTTAGATCTATTCTCGCTTTTATGCCTAGCTAGGGGCGTTAACGATAGCGTTTGTTGGGAGGCAACCCAATTTGATTTTTGTTGTTTGCTTTTTGTTCCTGTTTAATAATAAATAATTCATCTAGCCTCTGGTTATATGTGGTTTTGTGTTTTAATTAGTGTTTGTGCCAAGTAAAACCTTTAGGATAACCTACGGTGATAGTTAATTTGATCTTGCTGAAAATCAGAAACTTTTACGCGCACGAGAATAATTTTCATAAATCATAGAAACGTTATTTTCAGTTGATTATTTTTGCATAAGATTAATAAAAAAATTACCTAGGACTTCCTAATTTGGTAGAATATTTGGGGTTCCAAAAGTATTCGAGAGTTACAGATTGCTACGGACTTTTCTGTTTTTGACAGATTCTGTTTTTCGTGTGTTGTTTGCTATTAATCTATGGCTAGTATCGGGGGGTATGAACCATAGAGAAGTTGGAATACAGTAGTTTTAACACCAATATAAATAAAGAATGAGTTTATTACAGTACCTTAAAGTGGTGGTTTGTTTTCTTGCACTAACGGAACTCATGAGATTTTCTGTTAAGTTTTGTGTTGTGAAGTTTTCAAGTTTTTGGGTAATGATTTGATGGATTATGGAATAAGGAGTGGTAAGAGCCTAAGCTTGGGGACGCCCAAGGCACACCAAGGTAAAATTCAAGGACAACAAAAAGACTAAGCTTGGGGATGCCCCGGAAGGCATCCC
>NW_021241621.1:0-1940 GCF_002162155.2 Triticum dicoccoides | reverse complement strand
TGCACTCACCGTCTTCCTTTTGGACATCTATTACGAAAGAACAACATTTGACTGGAAAAACATAGTGTGACGACACATGGAATAGGTACAGAAAATGGATAGGTATGGCATATACTCATATAGGATGCTTAAACTAAGCAGATGGTGTAACAAAGTAGAAGTAATGCAAGAGGTCAGATGCAAAATATGTGCGACCAATACAACTCTGCAAAGTTAGAGCAAGCACCTTGATGGGTGAATAAGATAGGCCATCCTCCACCATGCCAAGTTTGTTAGCCAGTGGATTGTTCCACAATATTCCTCTCGTGCGCTCATTCTCATATTCATTTTGATAATGTTCAATATCTAACATGCATGAAAACATAAAAACAAGTGAGATTTTCTTTGTAATGCAGAAGTGATTCTAATCCAATATTGCCTCCCTGTAAACCCCTCTGTGCTATCTCTGCAATTCTTTTAAGAGATGCCATGCATGCTGTAATTTGTTGTGTGCACTAATATAATGTGGCCTACTACTCAAAATATGAGAGCTCCAGAAGTGATGACACTTTGCAGATGACAGCTTCAACATATAGTAAAGAAGAACAAGTCGACCTGACCTGGCAGATTCAAAATATACTAAGGGAGAACAACTCGACCTGACCAGTCGACCGCAAGAGAAGAGTAACATCTTAAAGAAGAGTAGAAGAGCAAGCAGATTGAAGATATTACAAGTCTTTCAATACAATGTCGGTTCGCCACCCATGATGAACCAGAGCGCACATAGAAATACTATTCTTTCTGGTCTCTCCATATGTGGCTCACATGCATTTCTAAGCTAAAGTAGGAACATTTAGCTAACCAATTAAACATCTCTCAGTTTTACTAATATCAACAATAATATCAGATATGAATTTGTACAACTAAGCTTGTTTAGCTCGATGGGTGGAGCAGTGCTATTACGACACGAACCACGTAGGCGGATTGTGTTCATCATAAAATGGGGAAACCATAAGCATGATGAGTACAGTGTTGACCGTGGCAGTGGGAAGGCAGATTTGAAGCTGCAAACCGCGCAAAGGGTAGTTAGCAACCGATGTTTTCTTTGAAATAACAACTAAGATTTGGTATGGACAAGAAAGTACGGTCAACAAGTGATAAAGAAATGCAATTATGATGTCTCTCTATATGTCGCGACATACATTTGGAAACTCAAGTGGGACCTTTAGCTAACCAATTAAATGTGTCGGTTAACTAATATCAGTATCATATCACAATCATATTTGAACAACTAAGCTTTCGAATTCTGAGTGTTGTGTTGTTTAGCTTGAAGGGTGGAGTAATGCTAGTACGACAGAAAGCACCTACACATATCATAGTAGAGTAGATAAAAGGGGAAAACCCTAAGCATCAAGAGAAAAATCAGGAAAGTGGAACTAGCTGGACCAGTGGGTGGCGCACATGCTTTTCGAAACGAATATAGGAACATTAGGTGACCAATTAAACATTCTCTTTTTAGTGATATGAGCATCATATCAGATTCGTATTTCAACACGTAAGCTTTGGGTTGAGGTCTTGAGGAGCAGTGCTAGCATGACACGAAGCACCAACGATGATGGTAGTGAATATAAAGGGGGGAAACCATAAGCTTTACGAGTATAGTGCCCGTGCCATGGCGGATCTGAAGGTGCAAACCGGACAAAGCTACTTCGCAGCCAATGTTTGCTTTCAACTAGCCACTACGATTTGGTACGGACAAGAAAAGCACAGTAAACAAATTATGATCTATTTTCCGGGTGAGATCAATAACTTAAGCACATATGGAAGAATACCACCTCTCTTGCGACGCTGTGTAGGCCTATGCTGATACGTTGAGGGTGCTGCAGGTGCGATGGATGTCGGCGGCGGGGGAGAAGACTTTAGACGGCAAACGGCCAGGTCGGGGGATATATCCTATTGCC
>NW_021241620.1:0-558 GCF_002162155.2 Triticum dicoccoides | reverse complement strand
TCTCTCTCTCTCTCTCTCTCTCTCAAGAATAGAGCGCAACCGAGCGTTACCGTCGACGCAGCTCGCCACCATCAGTGGCGGATCCAATACGGGGCATGGGTGTACAGATGTACACCCAAAATAATCTGGAAACAAAAAAAATTATATATAGGCTTATATAACATATGACTATACTACAGGCCCAATTGGCCCATTTGTGCAGCAGCCCGGCAGATGTACACACGCACCAAGCCACCAACGACGCACGAGCACGAGACGAGAGAAACCTAGCCTGCCTTCCCGTTCCAGTTCCTCTTCGGCTCTTCCCATGGACCAGGCGGCGGCGCCGATGCTGATGGCGATGGGCATGGCCAGGGAGCCACCGGCGGAGGAGCTCCTCGTCTTTTCTACGAAAGACACGGCGCCCGGGCCCAGCAGCTGCACCATGCCCGCATCCGCCAGTGGCGGTGGGGAGGAGCGACGGCCCGGACCAAGCACCGTAGCCCCAGAGAGGGTCCCAGCGCCGGCGGCCGCCACTGCAGTAGCAGACACCAGGGAGCCGAGGGAGGGGACAGTGGA
>NW_021241619.1:0-962 GCF_002162155.2 Triticum dicoccoides | reverse complement strand
AAAGTGTCGGTACTAATGCCCTGTACCTTTAGTCCTGGTTCAATCCAGAACCGGGACTGATGGGACTCCACGTGGGCAGTGCGCAGAGCCCAGGCAGGAGACCCTTTGGTCCCGGTTGGTGGCACCAACCGGGACCAATAGGCATCCACGCGTCAGCATTTCTGTGGCTGGGGTTTTTGTTTTTTTTTTGAAATGGGGGGGGGGTTGGGGGTTTTGGGGGGTTAATTTAGGTGTTTCATATATTGTGTTAGCTAGCTATAATTAATAGAGAGAAGTGTCCTCTCTTACGTCCGTGCTTGGTCGACGCTACGTACTATACATACGTATGGAGAGGACTAGACAGGCTAGTTAGCTAGTAAGAAAATGAAGGAAACAGAAGATCATCATGAACATATATGCATACAGAGAGAAGTGATATCGACCACCTCTCCTTCTCTGAGAGATTGGTCGAACAACAAGTTCTCGTATATCTATCCGACACTACCGGCTACATATATACAATAATTATCTCTTACAAATATAATCATACGGACTCGTGGTCCACATAGTATTCTCCGTCTTCAGCGATCACTTGTTCAAGAAAGAATGCCGCCAATTCCTCTTGAATTTCTCGCATGCGAGCTGGTGCTAGGAGTTCATCCCGCTTCTGAAACATCTAATTTGAAGAAGGGGGTCAATACATATATATATGAATGAATGAAACTCAATACAAATGATGGTAATAAAATAAAATTGTGAATGTTGTTATTTACGTACTTCATATTGTTCGTCAGAGTACCCGCCCCGCTCACAGGTCGTGTGGCGGATGGACTCGCAGAAGTAGTATCCACAGAAATCATTCCCTTTTTCCTGCCACAACCACTTTACAAGAAATAGAGGTCAATCAAACTAATAAGCAAGAATGCTAAATGGTATTGATGAAACTAGCGCTTGAATCACTAGGAGATGCGCAGAACAAGCTA
>NW_021241618.1:0-838 GCF_002162155.2 Triticum dicoccoides | reverse complement strand
CTTTGAATGGTGCATTTTGAACACAGAAAAAAATATGGTGTTCAAATAAGTTCCAAAAAATAAAATCCCTTTGTAACAGACGAGTTTCCGTATGAAACCCTGATACTTCGAAAGAGATTGTCCGTTTTGTACACGAAGTGCATCCAGTTTTTGCCGTAAGCCTCTCTACTTTCTTGCACATGCTATGTGGGCCTGCTCCTGGACGTATTCCTCCTTCACCCACTTGAGGGCGGACTCGTCATCGGGGGCCGCCATCTCGACATGCTCCAGCTTCACCGGGAGCAGCCCCGGCTCAGGCTTCGGTCGTACCAGGCGGAGGGAGCGCCTCACCGGTGCTGGACCAGGCGGGGAGGGTCGGGCACCCTGCGAGTGTGGTGCCCAAGCGGCGTCTCCTCCGGCTCGGGCTTGACGGGGTGGAGTCCGACAACGAGGACGACCCCGGCTCCATGTTGGGGATCGTAGCAGAAATTTAAAATTTTCTACGCATCACCAAGATCAATCTATGGAGTAATCTAGCAACGAGGGGAAGGAGAGTGCATCTACATACCCTTGTAGATCGCTAAGCGGAAGCGTTCAAGTGAACGGGGTTGATGGAGTCGTACTCGTCGTGATCCAAATCACCGATGATCCTAGCGCCGAACGGACGGCACCTCCGCGTTCAACACACGTACGGAACGGAGACGTCTCCCACGCCTTGATCCAACAAGGAGGAGGGAGAGGTTGAGGAAGAAAGTCCAACAGCAGCACGACGGCGTGGTGGTGATGGAGTGGTAGTTCTCCGGAAGGGCTTCGCCAAACTCACGCGGAGGAGAAGAGGTATTGGAGGGGAGGGGATGTG
>NW_021241617.1:0-395 GCF_002162155.2 Triticum dicoccoides | reverse complement strand
TGTTGAGATGCCATGATGAATCTGTTTGTGCTATGTCTAGTAATTCCACTAAGTCTGTAGAAACTGTTATCTTTTGCATTATTGCCATGCTATTTTAGTCATGCTCTAGTGGTTTTTAGATTGAGCTCAGTGTTCATGTTTCGTAGAGCATCTCCTGTACATCACTGCTATGCATTTTGTTCATATGTTTGGGTGCTATAGCTTATTTATACTTTGCATCCAAGTGGCCATGTTGCTGTTTTAAGCAGTTTGCATCATATCTTGCCGTGCTTGTCATTTGCAAACCGTGCACCCGAATCCGGTGATCTTTATATCGATTTCGACCGAAATCATCTCATCTTTCCAGCGGCATACTTGGTTTGCCAAGTTGATGCCTTGTTCATCATCTTTCCTTC
>NW_021241616.1:0-1185 GCF_002162155.2 Triticum dicoccoides | reverse complement strand
TCGCAAAGGACACCGATACACAACCATCACCAAACAATGTGCAACAATATGATGCATGCATGAAACATGGCAATATGAGTGTGTTGGGCTAATGCAACTAAAACCAGAAGGGTTTGAACCAATTTGAATCAAAGATTCAAATTTCAAACTCAAGCATGGCCTTTTAAAGTGCTTTTCCTTGTTCTGCTTTAAACATCAATTTAACTTGTTTGATCATGCATGAAAATAGTACAGATGGATAGATTGGATTTTTCTGATCATTTTTCATATATAATTTGTCTGATTTGGAGTTACAGAATAAAAGTTATGAATTTTTGAAGTTTAAATAATATTCTGGAATTTCCTGATTTAATTAAATTCAGAAATATATATATTGCGCCAGCATGACGTCAGCATGACGTCAGTGGTCAACTGCGGCTGGCTGGGGTCAAACCTGACGTGTGGGGTCCACACGTCAGTGACAGGGGGGTTTAACAGGGTTAATTTAATCCTAATTAGGAGTTAGTGGCGCTGGGGCCCACTGGTCAGTGTCAGGGGGGTTAACTAACAGTGATTAGCGCTAATCTAACCACCTGGCCGACGGGGCCCACGCGTCAGTGACCCTGGGGGGTCAAACCCCAGGTCGAACAGGTCAAACCCACCGGCGACATGACGCCGGGGAGGCCCGAGACGGCGGCGCGATACGGAAACGTGCTACAGGGCACGGGCGAGGCCGTGCTTGGGCTCGTTGGAGAGCCCTTGCTCCCGCGCGTCGAACGGTGGTGGTGGCCGTGCCTGTGGTGGCCGGTACCGACAACGGCGAGCTCGTGAGCGGCGGCCGGAGTTCGGGTGCGGTCGGGATCGGCGCTGCTGCTCGCAGGCGAGGGAGCTGAGGCGCTGGAGGGGCTCTACGGGTCGCGGCAAGCACAACGGGTGCACGCCCGTGACCAAATGGTCACTGGGGCTTCGCCGGCGACGAGCCCGTGCGGCGGAGCGTCTCGGCTCCGGTAGAGGGGCGGCTAGAGCTCAAAATCGAACATGGGGTTAGGGGGAAACGAAGCAGGGGCTCACGGGGATCATGCAGGGAGGGTCAGCGAGCTCGGGGAAGCACGAACGGCGGCGAATCGACGGCGACCATCGGCGGCGGTCGAGGACGAAGACGATGGCGTGGAGGCGATGCAGAGCTTCCCGAGGGGCTTGGCTTGG
>NW_021241615.1:0-3355 GCF_002162155.2 Triticum dicoccoides | reverse complement strand
AAGCGCTCCGATGAGTACTCGCGGAAGAAGGATGGTGTGATTTGGATCTGGATTCTTATCTCTCTTATAGGCAGATTACTTGCGCAACTAGGGGGTAAAACATAAAAGATACCCTGGCTTTTCGCATTCGTGCGACGCGTGGAAGAAGGCCATTATTGGGCGTGGAAGCCAAGGAGCGCAACATTTATAAGGGAGCCGGACACTATCCGGCAAGCACATGGAATTTGAAGGAGAACCCGCCTTGCAACGCCGAAGACTATATATGCGCTGGACTCGTCGTCATTGAAGCCTGGTTCGGGGGCTACTGAGGGAGTCCTGGACTAGGGGGTGTCCGGATAGCCGGACTATCATCATCGGCCGGACTCCAAGACTATGAAGATACAAGATTGAAGACTTTGTCCCGTGTCCGGATGGGACTTTCCTTGGTGTGGAAGGCAAGCTTGGCGGTACAGATATGTAGATCTCCTACCATTGTAACCGACTCTGTGTAACCCTAGCCCTCTCCGGTGTCTATATAAACCGGAGGGTTTTAGTCTGTAGGACACAACCATTACAACAATCATACCATAGGCTAGCTTCTAGGGTTTAGCCTCCTTGATCTCGTGGTAGATCCACTCTTGTACTACCCATATCATCAATATTAATCTAGCAGGAGTAGGGTTTTACCTCCATCGAGAGGGCCCGAACTTGGGTAACAAACATCGTGTCCCTTGTCTCCTATTACCATCCGCCTAGACGCACGGTTCGGGACCCCCTACCCGAGATCCGCCGGTTTTGACACCGACAGTGTGCATCCAACTTGCTTGCTCATGAAGACCTAGGGCATTTGAGGAAGCCCATCGTAGGAATATACAAGCCAAGTTCTATAATGAAAAATTCCCACTAGTATGAAAAAGACAACCTATGAGACTCACTATATGAAAAACATGGTGCTACTTTGAAGCACAATATATGAGACTCACTACATAAAGAACAAGGTGCTACTTTGAAGCACAAGTGTGGAAAAAGAGATAGTAACATTGCCCTTTCTATTTTATTTTATTTTTTCTTTTCTTTTTTTTCCTTTGGCCTTTCTTTTTTTGGCCTTTCTTTTTTTTTCTTTTTGGGCAATGCTCTAATAATGATGATCATCACACTTTTATTGATTACAACGTATGAATTACAACTCGAAACTAGAACAAGATATGACTCTAAATGAATGCCTCCGGTGGTGTACCGGGATGATGCAATGAATCAAGAGTGACATGTATGAAAAATTATGCATGGTGGCTTTGCCACAAATACGATGTCAACTACATGATCATGCAATGGCAATATGACAAAAGTAAAGTATGTCATGATGATGAACGGAACGGTGGAAAGTTGCATGGCAATATATCTCGGAATGGCTATGGAAATGCCATAATAGGTAGGTATGGTGGCTGTTTTGAGGAAGATATAAGGAGGTTTATGTGTGATAGAGCGTATCATATCACAGGGTTTGGATGCACCAGCGAAGTTTGCACCAACTCTCAAGGTGAGAAAGGGCAATGCACGGTACCGAAGAGGCTAGCAATGGTGGAAAGGTAAAAGTGTGTATAATCCATGGACTCAACATTACTCAAAAGAACTCATATACTTATTGCAAAAATTTAGAAGTCGTCAAAGATCAAGCACTATGCGCATGCTCCTAGGGGGATAGATTGGTAGGAAAAGACCATCGCTCATCCCCGACCGCCACTCATAAGGATGCACAAGCCAGGTACACTTCACGTTTCAAATTTGTTACACAACTTTAACCATACGTGCATGCTACGAGACTTGCTAACTTCAACACAAGCATTCTTTAAATTCATAATCACCCAACTAGCATGACTTTAATATCACTACCTACATATCTCAAAACATTTATCAAGTATCAAACTGATCATAGCATCCAATTCACTTCCTATGATAGTTTTTATTATACCCAACTTGGATGCTCATCATTCTAGGACCAACTTTGTAACCATAGAAAATACCATGCTGTTCTAAAAGACTCTAAAAATAATATAAGTGAAGCATGAGAGACTAGCAATTTCTTCAAAATTAAGTCACCACCATGCTCTAAAAAATATAAGTGAAGCACTAGAGCAAAAACTATCAAGCTCAAAAGATATAAGTGAAGCACATAGCATATTCTAGCAAATTCTAATCAAGTAGGCTTCTCCAAAAGGTGTGTACAGCAAGGATGACTGTGGTAAACTAAAAAGCAAAGACTAATATAATACACGACGCTCCAAGCAAAACACATATCATGTGGCGAATAAAAATATAGCTCCAAGTAAAGTTACCAATGAATGAAGATGAAAGAGGGGATGCCTTCCCGGGGCATCCCCAAGCTTAGGATTTTGGCTATCCTTGAATATATTGGGGTTCCATGGGCATCCCCAAGCTTAGGATCTTTCCACTCCTTATTCCATAATCCATAAAAGCTTTACCCAAAACTTGAAAGCTTCACAACACAAAACTCAACAGGAAATCTTATAAGCTCCGTTAGTGAAAGAAAACAAAACCACCACATAAGGTACTGTAATGAACTCATTCTTTATTTATTTTGGTGTTAAACCTACTGTCTTCCAACTTCTCTATGGTTTATAAACTATTTTACTAGCCATAGATGCTTCGAAATAAGCAAACAACACACGAAAAACAGAATCTGTCAAAAACAGAACAGTCTATAGAAATCTGTAACTAACGCAAACTTCTGGAACTCTAAAAATCCTACCAAAATAGGAAGTCCTGGACAATTTGTTTATTGATCAGCATCAAAAAGAATCAACGCAAAAGCACATTTCTGTGATTTAACTAAACTAAATTCGTGCGTGCAAAGTTTCTGTTTTTCAGCAGAATCAAATCAACTATCATCATAGGTTATCCTATAGGTTCTACTTGGCACAAACACTAATTAAAAGATAAAAACACATCTAAACAGAAGGTAGATGCAAGATTTATTACTAAACAGGAACAAAAACAAAAACACAAATAAAATTGGGTTGCCTCCCAACTAGCGCTATCGTTTAACGCCCCTCGCTAGGCATACAAGCGAAGATAGATCTAAGTAGTGTCATCTTTGGCACTAAATTCATAAGTAGCTCGCATGATAGATTCATAAGGTAATTTGACTTTCTTTCTTGGAAAGTGCTCCATGCCTTTCTTTAATGGAAATTGGAATCTAATATTCCCTTCCGTCATATCAATAATCATGCCAATCGTTCTAAGGAAAGGTCTACCAAGAATAATAGGGCAAGAAAGATTGCAATCTATATAAAGAACAATAAAATCTACGGGCACCAAATTTCTATTTGCAACAATGAGAACATCATTGATCCTTCCC
>NW_021241614.1:0-884 GCF_002162155.2 Triticum dicoccoides | reverse complement strand
TTTTTTTTTTTTTTGGGTGGTAAGTGGCTCATCCGTCGACGTGATTTACTACTGTCGATGGATGCGTTATTATAGCATCTCCAACCACGAACACCAAAAGCAAACCCCAAACCACCCGCAGGCACACGCGTCCATGAACAGTGACCGGATAGCACACCAAAAATTCCGCCACAACCATAAAACTCAAACTTCGTACCTGCGTACCCGGACATCACAACCATGGAAATAAAAACCAACGCACTACATAGATAGCTAAAAGAACTCATTGTTGGAGATGACGATGGTCTCCGTGCCCCGCGCCCAGTAGACGGGCAAGTGCGGCAGCTCCTGCAGCTGTGGAATCTCCGGCCCCTCCTCCACCTCCTCCTTCGCGTCCAGTTTCACGAACAACGCCTCCGTTAAAGCATGTTTTTCCCGGGTGAACTGTAGGCTGGCCTCGACGTATGCCTTATCCTGGATGGTCTCGAGGACGACGGTTTGCTCTACTATATCCATCGGTTGGGCGTCCTTGTACTCCACCTCAGCATCTGCCATGGCGCATCCCGCGGCCAGCAGCACCTCCAGCTCCTCCCCCTTCGGCTCCTGCGCCTTCTCCTTTGTGGGCTTCGCTTCCGACAGCTGCTCCCCTCCTCCTTCTCCTCCTCCCCCACCTGCTCCTCCTCACCCTCCTCCTCCTCCTCCTCTTCCTCTGGCTTGGGCAAACCGGGAAGGAGGCACAAGCGAAGTGAGTAGCTCGCCTCGCCCGGGTATCCTCCAGGAACTGCACACGGCGCTTCAGACTGAGCATAGCATAGGCGGTGATCCTGTGCCTACGCATGGTGCGGCAGTTGGATTGGAAGTTGCGTCCATGGAGACGAGAAAGGGGAAATGGAGTGGATAGGGTT
>NW_021241613.1:0-1047 GCF_002162155.2 Triticum dicoccoides | reverse complement strand
GTCGGTGAGGAGGGTGCTGATGGCGTCCCGGTCCTGAGGGCGGCTAAGCGGCCGCCAGAGCTGCAAGTAACCACACATTTTAAAGATGGAGTCAGTAGCACGCCGAAGAGGCACCTTTTGAATGACAAGCTTGTTGCGAACCGTCCATAGCGTCCAGGCGAGGACCCCAATGCACAGCCATCTAATATGTCTGTAGCGAGGGGGAGGCTTGAATTTCCGCAAGCAGGTCAGGGGAGTTGGTGTTGCACCACTGCCCCCCTACCGTTTCAACAAGACCAAAGGAACTGTGCCATGTAGCACGAGAAGAAGATGTGATTAGCATCCTCTACCGTGCCACATAAAGGGCACATCCAATCTCCAGGACCATGGCGCTTAAGGACCTCAACGCCGGTCGGAAGGCGGCCGCGGATCCATTGCCAGAGGAAGATCCGGATCTTTAGGGGGAGGCGGATGTCCCAGATCAAACCGAAGGGCTCCGGGGCGGTCGAGGGGGCTATAGCCGCATATAGGGATTTGGTGGAGAAGCAGCCGGAGGGATCTAGACGCCAGGAAATGACTTCCGGAGAGTCGGCCACGTCCATAGGGAGGAGGGAGACGTCCTGTAGGAGGGCATCCCAGGCAGCCACCTCAGCGGGGCCAAAGGGGCGGCGGAACGCGAGGCGCCCTAAGTCAATAAGGGCCGCCTCGACAGAGACCCGAGGGTCAACTACAATGTCGAAGAGAACTGGGAAACGGGTGGCTAGGGGGGAGTCCCCGAGCCACCTATCCAGCCAGAACAAGGTCGAGGATCCAGTGCCCACCGAGATGGATGTGCCAATACGCAGGACAGGCAGCAGCTGAACGACGGCCTGCCAAAACTGGGAACCGCCTGAGCGTTGGCAGAAAGCGAGAGGCTGCCCACGCAGGTACTTGTTCTGGATGATAGTGAGCCAGAGGCCTCCATCCCCATTGGCAATGCGCCAGAGCCAGCGGGTCAGGAGGGCGATGTTCATGCGCCGGGAGGACAGAATCCCAAGACCGCCCTGGTCCTTGGGTTTGCAAATGTCT
>NW_021241612.1:0-4384 GCF_002162155.2 Triticum dicoccoides | reverse complement strand
CTTGGATGCTTGAGACTTCTTGAAATATTATCTTGGGGTGCCTTGGGCATCCCCAAGCTTGAACTTTTGTGTCTGCTTAATTCCTCTCATATGATGGTTTCTCTTTTTATCAAAAGCTTCATCCACACCAAACTCAACAAGAACTCGTGAGATAAGTTAGTATAAACCAATGCAAAACCTTATCATCTTCAACTATAACAAATCACTAAGATTATTATTCAACATCGAATACTAAATGTATCTGCATATTTAATACTCCTATCCTAAAATAGAATCATTAAATAAGCAAACATATGCAAACAATGCAAACATAACAGCAATCTGCCAAAACAGTACAGTCTGTAAAGAATTCAAGGGTATCAATACTTCCCTAACTCCAAAAATTATTAGAAAAATACTACGCTGTAAAAGATTTATCAGAACTCATTATGCAAAAATATTCAACATTATATCACTCTCTGACTTTTCTAGGGAATTTTTGCAACCGCGGTAAACTTTCTGTTTTCAAACAGCAACATGTATACTAGCAAAATAAGCATGGTAAAGGCTATCCTTGACATTTTTATTGAAAATAAAGATACAAAACATTATTCTAAATAACATCAAGCAAATACTAACAAAATAAATTGACGCTCCAGGCAAAACACATATCATGTGGCGAATAAAAATATAGCTCCAAGTAAAGTTACCGATGAACGAAGACGAAAGAGGGGATGCCTTCCGGAGCATCCCCAAGCTTAGTTGCTTGGTTGTTCTTGAATTTTACCTTGGGGTGCCTTGGGCTTCCCCAAGCTTAGGCTCCTGCCACTCCTTATTCCATAGTCCATCGAATCTTTACCCAAAACTTGAAAACTTCAACCACACAAAACTCAAAACAAAACTCGTAAGCTCCGTTAGTGTAAGAAAATAAATCACCACTTTAAGGTACTGTAATTAACTCATTATTTATTTATATTTGTGTTAAACCTACTGTATTCCAACTTCTCTATGGTTCATACCCTTACAAACTAGCCATAGATTCATCAAAATAAGCAAACAACGCAATGAAAACAGAATCTGTCAAAAACAGAACAGTCTGTAGTAATCTGTATCAAACGTATACTTATGGAACTCCAAAAATTCTGAACTAAATTGGTGGACCTGAGGAATCTGTCTATTAATCATCTGTAAAAATAACCAACCTAAAAGCACTCTTCAGTAAAATATGGTAGCAAATCTCGTGAGCGCTAAAGTTTCTATTTTTTTACAGCAAGATCATATAGACTTCACCCAAGTCTTCCCAAAGGCTCTACTTGGCACTTTATTGAAACAAAAGCTATAAAACATGATTACTACAGTAGCATAATCATGTGTACACACAAAAACAGTAAGGGTAAATATTGGGTTGTCTCCCAACAAGCACTTTTCTTTAATGCCTTTCTAGCTAGGCATGATGATTTCAATGATGCTCACATAAAAGATAAGAATTGAAACATAAAGAGAGCATCGTGAAGAATATGACTAGCACATTTAAGTCTAACACACTTCCTATGCATAGGGATTTTGTGAGAAAACAACTTGTGGGAACAATAATCAACTAGCATAGGAAGGCAAAACAAGCACAACTTCATGATTTTAAGCACATAGAGAGCAAACTTGATATTATTGCCATTCCTACAAGCATATGTTCATCCCTCATAATAATTTTCAGTAGCATCATGAAAGAATTCAACATTATAACCAGAACCTAAAGCATTCTTTTCATGATCTACAAGCATGGAAAATTTACTACTCTCCACATAAGCAAAATTCTTCTCATTCGGAATGGTGGGAGTATCATAAGAGACTTGAACACTAAAAATTGTTTCCACATTAAAAGATTAATGTTCAGAAAAAGGGTAATCAAAATCATGACAAGTTTTATGAATATAATCATCACTACTTTTTATAGCATAAGTTTCATCACAATAGTCATCATAAGTAGCAACTTCGTTCTCATCATAATCGATTGAAACCTCTCCCAAGATAGTGGAATCACTAAATAAAGTTGACACTCTTCCAAATCCACTTTCATATTCATCACAATAAGATTCAACATCCGCCAAAATAGTGGGATCACTACTTCCTAAAGTTGACAGTCTTTCAAACCCACTTTCATCAATATAATCATCATAAAGAGGCATGCTATCATCATAACAACATTGCATATCAAAACTTGGGATGCTAAAAATATCAACTTCATTAAATGTAGCATCCCCAAGCTTGGTACAAACATTAATTCCAGAAAATATATTCTCAAATATTTCATCCTCATCAAACATAGCTTCCCCAAGCTTGGGCCTCATAAGCATAATCACTCTCATCATCAATAGTATGGATAGCACCAATAGTATAGCAATTATTGTCATCATAGTGAGTAGTAGGAGCAGCATCATTTGGGAGAGATACCTTTTTACCTTTGATGCTCCTTTTCTTCCTTTTATTCTTCACATTATGTGTGGATTCAACCTTCTTTATTGATGGGATTGGTTGAATAAAAAGCTCCTCCTCGTTACCTGAATTATCATAAAAAATAATAGGAGGAGATTGGGAAGTCTCTTCCCTTTCATTAGTATTCTCATCATCTTCTATTTGCTTTCTTTTATTTATGTAATTGGCAATATAAGGATTTTCAATGCAATTCACCGCACAATACAAATAAATCTTCTCTAGATCAAAATCAAGAAATCTATCAAGATTAAACTTTGGAATACCCTCAGTTATTCGTTTCATTTCTTCATACCCCAAAAGAAGAATAAGCTGTTTATGATGCTCAAGGGTAATCAAATTATCACAATTTTTGGATACGATTTGGTCATGAAACAATTTGCATTGGAGATTTAAATGACCACGTTCATTGCAAAGTTCACAAGGAGCACGAAAAATATTGAATTTTTCAGCACAAACATCAAGAATTTCTTGCAACCTTTTAGTTTCTAAATACTTGTGCCTCTTGCAATATATATCTTCTCTATTCGGTGTGTTCATGCAAACATGCACTCCACAAAAGTTGACATGCTCTTAAGTTATATTTTCATCATGACTAGTGCAATCATCATTAGTACTATGGATATTCAAAGAGTTCATACTAACAACATTGCAAGCATGCTCATCATTCAAAGATTTAGTGACAAACATTTTATAGATTTCTTCTTCTAGCACTTGAGCACAATTTTCCTTACCATCATTCTCACGAAAGATATTAAAAAGATGAAGCATATGAGATAAACTCAATTCCATTTTTTTGTAGTTTTCTTTTATAGACTAAACTAGTGATAAAACAAGAAACAAAAAGATTCGACTGCAAGATCTAAAGATATACCTTCAAGCACTCACCTCCCCGGCAACGGCGCCAGAAAAGAGCTTAGTTGACGGGGTGTGAGTACCATTTACCTAGCCTCCCCGACAACAGCGCCAGAAAAGAGCTTGATGTCTACTACACAACCTTCTTCTTGTAGACGTTGTTGGGCCTGCAAGTGCACAGGTTTGTAGGACAGTAGCAAATTTCCCTCAAGTGGATGACCTAAGGTTTATCAATCCGTAGGAGACGTAGGATGAAGATGGTCTCTCTCAAACAACATGCAACCAAATAACAAAGAGTCTCTTGTGTCCCCAACACACCCAATACAATGGTAAATTGTATAGGTGCACTAGTTCGGCGAAGAGATGGTGATACAAGTGCAATATGGATGGTAGATAAGAGTATTTGTAATCTGAAATTATAAAAACAGCCAGGTAACAAGTGGTAAAAGTGAGCGTAAACGGTATTGCAATAGTAGGAAACAAGGCCTAAGGTTCATACTTTCACTAGTGCAAATTCTCTCAACAATAATAACATAGACAGATCATATAACAATCCCTCAACATGCAACAAAGAGTCATCCCAAAGCCACTAATAGCGGAGAACAAACGAAGAGATTATGGTAGGGTACGAAACCACCTCAAAGCTATTCTTTCGGATCAATCTATTCAAGAGTACGTACTAGAATAACACCTTAAGACACAAATCAACCAAAACCCTAATGTCACCTAGATACTCCATTGTCACCTCAAGTATCTGTGGGCATGATTATACGATATGCATCACACAATCTTAGATTCATCTATTCAACCAACACAAAGTACTTCAAAGAGTACCCCAAAGTTTCTATCGGAGAGTCAAGAACGTGTGCCAACCCCTATGCATAGGTTCATGGGAGGAACCCGCAAGTTGGTCACCAAAACATACATCAAGTGCCACATGATATCCCATTGTCACCACAGATAAGCACAGCAAGACATACATCAAGTGTTCTCATAAAAGACTCAATCCGACAAGATAACTTCAAAGGGAAAACTCAATTCATCACAAGAGAGTAGGGGGGGG
>NW_021241611.1:0-5382 GCF_002162155.2 Triticum dicoccoides | reverse complement strand
TTTTTTTGGCTGTGGTGATGGTCACCATTTGAGTGGATTTAGCCCTGGAGAATTAAATGTTTTAGATTGCCTCATGGTTTATAGAATCTATTAATCCCCAATCTGGCACTATTTCTGGTTTGTCTACTGAATTTCTTCACTATTTCTGTGTAGACTATGTATGCTTTTTTGCCAGTTGCTATTAATTGTTCGCGGTATTTTTTCTTGACCTGCATATCTGGAATCAAATGGCCACGGACTAGTAAAATTTCTTACTTGTAAGGAAGGTATGGGAGAAACAAATAGTACCCTTTTGACATTTATGAGATAAAAGTGTCATAGAAACAATCTGTCATGTGAAATTGTCATATATTCCCTATCTGTGTTGGGCATAAACCAGTCATATCTGCCTAACTTAGTCCTTTGTTGTGTATCTAGAAACATGTTGCCTGAAGCTATTTCCTAGCTTCGTTGACCTAGTGAGATAAACCTAGGTGGATTCTAGGTGTGAAACGCATTTTTCGTATTCTGAGACTTTGAGAACAGAGTCGTCGCTCTGTTGGTAAGTTGTGTAGGTGCATGTTTGAGTCTTAGACTCCATTGGGTCTCAGGTTGTTTCTTCTATAAAAAAATACCGCCAAGGGCTTCTGTTTGGTCTCGTTTTTTTATATTCTGAGACCTTGAATATAACTTCCTGTAGTTTTGTTATCATTCTGCATTTCGAGAACCACTGAGACTCTTGTTGATTTTTTTGTTGTCCTCACATCTTAGATGGACATGAAAACACTTGCTCTTAGATGTGGCACCACTATACTTTTGGTCCATGTTCTAAGTGTTAGGAATATGATACTACACTTGGTTTTATCTCCTGGTTTCCAGAGTTGGATGAAGAACTATCATACTGGAAGCTACTTTGTTGCTTCTAGTTGCTATTGTATATTAGATGATAATTGATTTGTAGTCCTGTGATGATCAAGGGTGTTTCTTCCCGGACATAGCTATTGTGTTTAATTTTGGTTTGGTCACTATTATGATTGCTTAAGCTGTCTCTAGTGTTGTGCGTAAGTGTTAAGAGTGTAAAGTTTCATCATGTTTCCTTTTTCAGGAAATTTAGCTTATTTTTTGAGGTCACCTAATCTTCTACAACCTTGGCAATGGCGGCTGCCTCTTCTTGGTTCAGGTGAGCGCTTGATGTCCTCTCTCTATTGCTCTGAGATGGTGTCCGGCCATCAAGTCATTGATTTCGTGTTCAGATATGTGGTGGTGGTCTTTCGATGGGCCACCACAATCATGTGGAGAATGCTGGATTTTTGTCCCTATTAGCTGGCTGGATTGATAGTTTTCAAATGTTAAGCATTTTGGGTAGCAAAGGGCTTAGTTGGATTAGAAATGTGAAAACTAAGCCCTCAATTAATCAAATGCTGCCTCAGCTATGGAGCAAAACTATATCATTTGGTCTTGGTTATGTTGTCGCCGTGCTGGACGAAATGGTAATATATGCACTAGTTTTTTACATTCTGTTGTAACTAGGTGGGTTGATTGTTGTCAAATGCTTAAAATCAGAGAATGGTTTGAGTTGTTGGTTGTTTTTGTCCCGAGATCAAAATGCATGTGATTAGATAATCCAGTACTATATGGCAAACCATTTGGGTATGATATAGTGACTATTCATCATGGTTATGCTACTGTTTCTATCGTGATTCAATGGATATGCTTCTTGACAATGTTAGTATTGGTAGGTGATTCTTGGTCTTATTTGATAGGATTGAATAATAAAAGAGAGATATTCTCTACTTGATTTCTTACCAAATGTTAGCGATGTGCTTTGTGCTACTGATAAGTGTGGCACGCCTGACCTATTCCCATGTGTTGGTGCTGCGTGCAGTGAATATAGGAATACATTGGCTTGACTGGTTGTAACTTGCCATAGAGCTTATTCTAACAATGCATCATGGAAGAATCTTGGTTTCTAGTTGGTACTGTCTACTAGGTGACGTTTGATTTTTTAGGCCTTTTTTCACCATGGCATGGGCATGTGTAGTGTTGCCTTGGTGCTGTGCTATGTGTACTATTCCGTTCTTAGATAGTGAGGGATGATGTTGTATTGTTGAATGGGTTCGAGAACATACATACAAGAATTGTTTTTCATTTGGTTTGGTCAATATTTATCATGATTTTCTTAAACCATAGATGTCGTGGAGTAGCTTCCAGTGCTTGTGTCGTGCATAGTGCTTATCTAGCCTGAACACATGTGTACATTCTTTACTGCCATGGAACTTTGCTCACTTGTTTCTCCAAAGTAGTTCTTTCTTCATTTGAGTTTTCCTCTTGTAGAGGTGATCGTTGTTGTGATGAAGCTGCAGAGGTGGCATAGGTAAGATATGGCACTCCCTTCCTCTCGTAGGCTTTCTCTTCTGCTGTGTGTGTCCATGGCCATCGAGCCATGGTAGGTTCTATGCCGGCCATGGAAATTTCTAGGATTTGAGGCTATGGTGATGGTCTGTTGTGCTAACTAGTGCCACTGTTTTTCTTCTGCTCTTTGTGTCCATGACCATCGTGTTGTGGTGAGCTCTGTGCTCGCCATCATGACATGGCAATCTCTAGTTTTTTTGGGCTACGATGATGGTAACCGTTTGAGTGGATTTAGCCCTGGAAAATAAGTGTTTTAGATTTCCTCGTGGTTTATAGAATCACTTAATCCCCAATTCGGCACTATGTCTAGTTTGTCTACTGAAAATTTTCACTATTTCCGTGTAGACTATATATGCGATGCACACTTCAGACTTTTGTACATGCATGGGTCGAATATTGTTATGCTATAATTTTGTGTTGTGTCCATTCGAGAGAGACCTGACTAGGCCGTTTCAGGTTGAGGGAACTTGGTAAGCTCAAGGGACACGTCGAAGTTGGTTTGTCAACTAGAAGGCGCTCGACATCGAGACTGTCCAGCAGTTTGTACACGGTGGGATGATATGGGCTTACATGACTGCCTCTTCAGCTACAACTACTTGGGTGAGTCCCTGATTTCTCCTTCCTCCTCTGTTTTCTCTGGGTGCTAGCTTTCGAGTTATGGCCATACCGTGTTCTGTTCTGGCCATCGAGCCGAAGATCTAGTGGTTGTCGTCTATCCTATGGTTTTATGATGTTAGTGTTTTCATGTTTAGGTTTAGTCATTTGCTATGTGTTGATGATGATGATGATGGTTGCAAATGATGTGTTAGGCACATTTACAGAGTTGGATGAAGAACCATTTCAAAAAAATATTTTCCTAAAATTTATTTAGATGGAACAGACTCTTGTTTAATTGTTATTTTGTTGTGCTGGCATTTTCACTTTGAACTATAAATTTTGCAACTACAGCCTGCTTTTTTGCCAATTGCGATTAATTGTTCACGGTATTTGTTCTTAAGTGCATATCTGGAATCAAAAGCCACGAACCAGTCAAATTTTCTTATTTGCAAGGAAGGTATGGTAGACCCAAATAGTTCCCCTTTGAACATTTAATGAGATAAAAGTGTCGTAGAAACAAGCAGTCATGTGAAACCATCATATATTCCCTACCTATACTGGGAATAAATCAGCCATATCTGCCTAACTTAGTCCTTGTTGTGTATCCAGCAACTGGTTGGCTGAAGCTATTTCCCAACTTCGTTGACCTAGAAAGATAAACCTAGGTGGATTCTAGGTATGAAACCCACTTTTCTTATTGTGAGACTTTGAGAACAGAGCCGTCACTCTGTTGTTAAGCTGTGAGGGTGCACGTTTGAGTCATAGACTCCACGGGGTCTCAGGTTTTTTCTTCTATAATAAAATGCCACCAAGGGCTCCTGTTAGGTATCTTTTTTCTATATTCTGAGACCCTGAATATAACTTCCTGTAATTTTGTTATCATTCTTCATTTCAAGAATCACAGATTGTAAAGTTGATTAGTAAAAAGAATTTATCTTCAATAAATTTGTTATCATCCTCTATTATGTATTGTTGAATCAAGTTGTCAAAATAAGAAATCAGATGGTCATTTCATTTATTTAGCTACAAGCATGCAACAAACTCTTGGTTATTTTTTACCTGTCCTAGCATCTTTGATGGAAATGAAAACACTTGATCTTAGATGTGGCACCAATATACTTTAGGTCCATGTTATAACTGTCAAGAATATGATACAACGTTGGGTTTTATCTCTGGGTTTCCAGAGTTGGATGAAGAAATGTCGTACTGGAAGCTACTTGGTTGCTATTGTCTAGTAGATGATAATTGATTTATAGTCCTGTGATGACCAGGGGTGTTCCTCCCCTAACATAGCTACTGTGTTCAATTTTGGTGTGGTCACTATTATGATTGCTTAAGCTATCTGTAGTGCTCTGCATAAGTGTTAAGAGTGTAAAGTTTCATCATGTTTCCTTTTACAGGAGTTTTAGCTTATTCTTTGAGGTTGCCATATCTTCTACAACCTCGGCGATGGCGCCACCTCTTCTTGGTTCAGGTGAGCCCTTGATGTCCTCTCTCCTGCTCTAAGATGGGGTTCGGCCATCAAGTCATTGATTTAGTGTTCAGATAAATGGTTGTGGTCTTCCGATGGGCCACCACGATCATGTGAGCTTGCTGGATTTTTGTCCCTATTAGCTGCCTGGATTGATAGTTTCCAAATGTTAAACATTCTGGGCAGCAAAGGGCTTAGTGGGATTAAAAATGGTCAAACTAAGCCCTCAAATGTTGCCTCACAGCTAGTTTTTACATTCTGTTGTAACTAGGTAGGGTTATTGTTGTCAAGTGCTTAAAATCAGAGAATGGTTTGAGTTGTCGATTGTTTTTGTGCTGAGATCAAAATGCATGTGATTAGATAATGCGGTACTCTGGCATGATATAGTGACTATTCATCATGGTTATGCTTCCGTTTCAATTGTGATTCAATGAATATGCTTCTTGGTAGTATTGGTAGGTGATTCTTTGTCTTCTTTGATAGGATTGAACAAGAAAAGAGTGATATTCTCTACATGATTTCTTACCAAATGTTAGTGATGTGCTTTGTGGTACTGATAAGAAGTGTGGCATGCTTGACCTATTCCTATGTGCTGGTGCTGCGTGCAGTGAATATAGGAATACGATGGCTTGACTGATTGTGACTTGCCACAGAGCTTATTTTAACAGAGCATCATGGAAGAAGCTTGGTTTCAAGTTGGTACGGTCTACTAGGTGACGTTTGATTTTATAGGCCTTTTTTCACCAAGGCATGGGCTTGTGTAGTGTTGTCTTGGTGATGTGCAATGTGTAGTATTCCGTTCTTAGATGGTGAGGGATGATGTTGCATTGCTGAATGGGTTCCAGAACATACATTCGAGAATTTTTTTTCATTTGGTTTGGTCAATATTTATCATGATTTGCTTAAATCATATGTGTCGTGGA
>NW_021241610.1:0-395 GCF_002162155.2 Triticum dicoccoides | reverse complement strand
CAATACCTCCTCAATAAAGGTATGTTTGTCAGCAGATGACAAGCCAACGTCGGCTGGCATAATGTCACGCAGGAGATTATGTGTGTATGGATCTATGCCGTATACTTCTTGCTCAAGAACTTCATCCCCAGGTACCTTTCTACGTTGATAATCCTTAACCTCTGGAATCTCCAAATTTTCAGTACCATTCTTCTGCGAGAGCAGCTTCTCAGAGTAGTCATCAGGTAAAGCAACCCGCATTTTTCGTTGTACTTCCTCCTCATCTGCTACAATAAGGTACTTCTCAATCACTTCGTACTTCCTAGTAACAGGAGGGACAAGGCTTGCTTTTGTCATGCGAGCACCCCATCCACGATCATCCCCGACAGAGTCACCAGATTCAAACAACTTCATAC
>NW_021241609.1:0-402 GCF_002162155.2 Triticum dicoccoides | reverse complement strand
GGAGGAGTCACATACCAAGCAACAATCTCCCAAAGCAGTTTTGTGAATGGAGCTTTGAGCAAGGAGATTGAAAATCACAGCAAAATGAGCTAGAACTCGTGCTTGAGCTGGATGGGGATGTTTTTGGCAAGAAGATGGAGTGTGTGGGTGCAGGAATAAGTGGAGGGGGTCCACCGTGGGCCCACAAGACAGGGGGGCGCGCCCTATAGTGGGGGGGGGGGGGCGCCCTCCACCCTCGTGGCTAGGTGGTAGACCCCCCTGCAGTGTTTTCAGTGCCTAAAATCCTTAAATAATTCATAAAAAATCATACTAAATTTGCAGGGCATTTGGAGCACTTTTATTTTTGAGATATTTTTTATTGCCTGGATAATTCAGAAAACAGACAGAATATTCTATTTCTAC
>NW_021241608.1:0-1004 GCF_002162155.2 Triticum dicoccoides | reverse complement strand
TAGCTTTGCATCCATGGCTCCGATTCATGCATATAGCATATCGAAATGTTCATCTCAGAGTGTACATCATTTCATCTCATTGCATCATTTTCATTTGAGCTCATCTTGATGCCCGAAATGCTGTTGGAAGAGTGCTTTATGAGTTAATTGTCAGATCTGCTGCTCCATTTAGATATTTGTCATTTTTGCCATGATTATTGTGTGCATGATATGTCTATGAGCTCTATATATGTTTTGTTAAGGGTTTTGCCATCTCTCCAGAGGTGCAACCCATGTATTTGTGTGATGTGTGTGGTGACTAGCACAAGCTTGCCAAGTGAGGCACTTGGTAATGCTGATTTCAGGGACTTAGCATTTCCACTAAGTCCTTGAGCTCTTTATCTCATATGGCCTCCATCATCCTTTCCTCACTGGGACAATGCTCTAATAATGATGATCATCACACTTTTATTTACTTACAACTCAAGAATTACAACTCGATACTTAGAACAAAATATGACTCTATATGAATGCCTCCGGCGGTGTACCGGGATGTGCAATGACTCAAGAGTGACATGTATGGAAGAATTATGAACGGTGGCTTTGCCACAAATACTATGTCAACTACATGATCATGCAAAGCAATATGACAATGATGAAGCGTGTCATAATAACGGAACGGTGGAAAGTTGCATGGAAATGTATCTCGGAATGGCTATGGAAATGCCATAATAGGTAGGTATGGTGGCTGTTTTGAGGAAGGTATATGGTGGGTGTAAGATACCGGTGAAAGTTGCGCGGTACTAGAGAGGCTAGCAATGGTGGAAAGGTGAGAGTGTGTATAATCCATGGACTCAACATTAGTCATAAAGAATTCACATACTTGTTGCAAAAATCTATTAGTTATCGAAACAAAGTACTACGCGCATGCTCCTAAGGGGATAGATTGGTAGGAAAAGACCATCGCTCGTCCCCGACCGCCACTCATAAGGAAGACAATCAATAAATAAATCATGCTCCGACTT
>NW_021241607.1:0-724 GCF_002162155.2 Triticum dicoccoides | reverse complement strand
AGGTGAAATGTTGCAGGTTCACTATGCTAGGGACGCGTGGCGGACGAATGGGCTGCGTATCCCGTTGGATTTTTCTGACCAACTTTCATGTAGAAAACATTTTCATCCGAGTTACCGATCATTTTATATTAATTTTCAAAGTCCAAATGAATTTTAGGAATTTTAAAATAACTAAACCAAATAATTAGTAAATTCTATGGGTACATAGAAGTGTACCCAACATCTCTTACGGTGTGCATTACACGTGGGTCCCCAGTGCTGAGTCAGCAGCTGACTCAGCCAACCTTATCCACATGAACAATACAGGTGGGTCCCACATGTAAGTGTCTCATCCTTATTATTATTTTTTAATCCTATTTCTTTTCTTTCTCTCTTTTTTTATTTGACCCGGCCCCACTGGCCAGGGCATAGCCGGCCACAGGGGGAACTCTACGCACGCACGTAGCAGGAACGGCGCGGCCGGCGGCGAGCCACGGCGGGGCTCGGGCGGGGTAGGATGGCGCTGCCCGGAGAGCCCAGGTAGGTTCGCGGGCGCGGCCAAGGGCGGCGGTAGGCGGTGACGGCCGCGCGGCCAGAGGGGAGCTGAGGGGCGCGTGCAACGGCAGCCACGGGGAGGCAGCGCGCGGTGTGGGGATTGGTGCGGCCTTCACGCCGGCGACTGCGAGCAGCTGGTGACGGCGGCCGGCGGGAGCTGGCGGCGCGTGGCCAGTGCGCGCCGGGCGAG
>NW_021241606.1:0-391 GCF_002162155.2 Triticum dicoccoides | reverse complement strand
AGTGGCTGGCGTAGGCTGAGCAATGAAGGTTCGGTGTGAATAGTGGTTCCTGTGATGACCAGTCAATTAGTTTTGACTGTACATCGCTCTTGTTGCATTCGTCTTGCACCCTGACACGCTGGACCCTCCATGTCGCTCACCGAATGGAACGCACTTCGTCTTGCATTTTCGCTCGCTTGTGGGACCACAGTTGAGAGCAAACCGACATCCCTCCCCCTCCCCCACCCGCGTCATTTATACTACTACTCCCTCCATTTTATGTGGAGTAAATAAAAACAGAGGGAGTATACTACGGATGAGGATCCCCTGACGTGGCGAACCCATTGAGTAACTGACATGCGGGGCCTAGCAAGCATGGGGCCCGCCAGTAAGTGGCCGAAGGGGGGGGGGG
>NW_021241605.1:0-2233 GCF_002162155.2 Triticum dicoccoides | reverse complement strand
ACTTGTCGCAAAAGGGTTTTCGACAAGTTCAAGGTGTTGACTACAATGAGATTTTCTCAACTGAAGCGATGCTTAAGTCTGTCCGAATCATGTTAGCAATTGCCATATTTTATGAAATCTGGCAAATGGATGTCAAAACTGCATTCCTTAATGGTTTCTTAACGAAGAGTTGTATATGATGCAACCAGAAGGTTTTGTCAATCCTAAAGGTACTAACAAAATGTGCAAGCTCCAGCGATCCATCTATGGACTGGTGCAAGCATCTCAGAGTTGGAATATACGCTTTGATAAGTTGATCAAAGCATATAGTATTATACAGACTTGCGGTGAAGCCTGTATTTACAAGAAAGTGAGTGGGAGCTCTGTAGCATTTCTGATACTATATGTAGATGACATATTGTTGATCAGAAATGATATAGAATTTTTGGATAGCATAAAGGGATAATTGAATAAAAGTTTTTCAATGAAAGACCTTGGTGAAGCTGCTTACACATTAAGCATCAAGATCTATATAGATAGATCAAGACGCTTGATAAGATTTTTTCAATGAGTACATACCTTGATAAATTTTTGAAATAGTTCAAAATAGAACAGTCAAAGAAGGAGTTCTTGCCTGTGATGCAAAGGTGTGAAGTTGAGTAAGACTCAAGACCCGACCATGGCAGAAGATAGAGAGAAAATGAAAAATGTTCCCTATGCTTCAGCCATAGGCTCTATCATGTATGCAATGTTGTGTACCAGACCTGACGTATGCTTAGCAATAAGCTTGGCAGGAAGGTACCAAAGTAATCCAGGAGTGGATCACTGGACAGCGGTCAAGAACATCCTGAAATACCTGAAAAGGACTAAGGATATGTTTCTCGTATATGGAGGTGACAAAGAGCTAGTCGTAAATGGTTACGTCGATGCAAGCTTTGACACTGATCCGGACGATTCTAAATCGCAAACCGGATACGTGTTTTTATTAAACGATGGAGCTGTAAGTTGGTGCAGTTCTAAACAAAGCGTCGTGGCGGGATCTACATGTGAAGCGGAGTACATAGCTGCTTCGGAAGTAGCGAATGAAGGAGTCTGGATGAAGGAGTTCATTTCCGATCTAGGTGTCATACCTAGTGCATCGGGACCAATGGAGATCTTCTGTGACAATACTGGTGCAATTGCCTTGGCAAAGGAATCCAGATTTCACAAGAGGACCAAGCACATCAAGAGACGCTTCAATTCCATTCGGGACCAAGTCCAAGTGGGAGACATAGAGATTTGCAAGATACATACGGATCTGAATGTTGCAGACCCGTTGACTAAGCCTCTCTCACGAGCAAAACATGATCAGCACCAAGACTCCATGGGTGTTAGAATCATTACTATGTAATCTAGATTATTGACTCTAGTGCAAGTGGGAGACTGAAGGAAATATGCCCTAGAGGCAATAATAAAGTTATTATTTATTTTCTCATATCATGATAAATGTTTATTATTCATGCTAGAATTGTATTAACCGGAAACATGATACATGTGTGAATACATAGACAAATCAATAGTCACTAGTATGCCTCTACTTGACTAGCTCATTAATCAAAGATGGTTATGTTTCCTAACCATAGACATGTGTTGTCATTTGATTAGTGAGATCACATCATTAGGAGAATGATGTGATTGACATGACCCATTCCGTTAGCCTAGCACTTGATCATTTAGTATACTGCTATTGCTTTCTTCATGACTTATACATGTTCCTGTAACTATGAGATTATGCAACTCCCGTCTACCGGAGGAACACTTTGGGTGCTACCAAACATCACAACGTAACTGGGTGATTATAAAGGAGTACTACAGGTGTCTCCAAAGGTACATGTTGGTTTGGCGTATTTCGAGATTAGGTTTTGTCACTCCGATTGTCGGGGAGGTATCTCTGGGCCCTCTCGGTAATGCACATCACTATAAGCCTTGCAAGCAATGTAGCTAATGAGTTAGTTACGGAATGATGCATTACATAACGAGTAAAGAGACTTGCCGGTAACGAGATTGAACTAGGTATTGGATACCGACGATCGAATCTCGGGCAAGTAACATACCGATGACAAAGGGAACAACGTATGTTGTTATGCGGTTTGACCGATAAAGATCTTCGTAGAATATGTAGGAGCCAATATGAGCATCCAGGTTCCGCTATTGGTTATTGACCGAGAATAGTTCCAGGTCATGTCTACATAGTTCTCGAACCCGTAGGGTCCGC
>NW_021241604.1:0-1138 GCF_002162155.2 Triticum dicoccoides | reverse complement strand
AAAAGAAAATTGCAAAGGCTCAGACTGGCTTGGACCAAGGATGAATAGATCTAACTCTTTTTTGTGGCTTTTTCTTGGACAATAGGTAAGAAAATAAATCTAATCTAGGAAAACTGGAAATTCTCACCGAGCAACCTGAAAACTGATACCACTTGATAGAGGCGAGGGTCCCGATCTTTCGATGAGATGATAACTATCGATTTGGTGGAGACGACTTTGACAATCCGACTACAAATGTGCACGACGTTGCGCCTTAGCAATCGCTAAACCAATCTCCTGAGGTTACTGACGATGCCGGAAGCACGGTCAGCCTGACCACGAAGGTCTATTCCTGCAAGCAATCGAAGAACGAGCAAGAATATGATAAAGCAATCTGAATATTGCAAATATATATGAGGTATTGATAATGGTGGGGATCCGTAAGCGGTCTTGGTCTGGTCGTTGGACACAAACGAAGTACACGAAGTTGCAATGGCTAACTTTTAACTAAACAAATCCCAAGCAAAAAGCTACTAGATGGATCTACTTATATAGGAGCAAGGGGTGGCGGCCAAGGAGGTGGGAGGACGTCCCAAGGCAGCCTAAAACTAACCCTAGGTCGTACAAGGCTCATGGGCCCAAGTGGAGGTGATGTAACACCTTTGGACTTGTAGTTTGACTCGGATTCTGCTGCAGCATCAGATTGTTTCGTCCACAACTCAAAGCTCCGGACGAATTTGAAGGTGATTCCAATTGGGTTGGAAAGTGCACGAAATCTAGTTTCCAACAAAAAAAAGAATCACCCAATTCGGAGTCCGTATGAAAAACTTGTGTGCGTTTTGAGTCAGGTATGTCTGTGCAGTCCGAATCTGAATCCAGAACGTGAGAGACTTGGACTCTATCTTCTCTTGGGCCAAAAGTGACGTGAAAGAACTTTTTGGACAGCAAATAAACATCTCTTTCTTCCTTATCTTCATATGTGGATTGTACAAATGTCCCATACACCTGCAATTAGACAAAACACAAAAGTGTGTGAAGTATTTTTGTTCTGGATAACATAAATAGATTATTGAATAGTTTGCACTAGAAATCACCTGACAAATATGCATATATGCAATATTTTTGGTCATATCCAAGGTAGTCATGTCCTCATCACCGC
>NW_021241603.1:0-666 GCF_002162155.2 Triticum dicoccoides | reverse complement strand
AAAAAAAATCAAATAGGGCTGAAAATTTTGGCCGGCTAACATGCATATCTACCGGGCCTGAACGAAACGGACGAATGTCGCCGGAATTTCGTTTTTGCGAACGAAATCCAGGAGCTGGGGTCGGGAACTGCCAATGGTCTTTGTTCTGGGGACATGTACCATGGTTGTTCCATATCATTTCCATAGATCAGTTCTGGTTTCTACTTGGTGTCTCTCTGGGTCATGTACTCCTTTGTATTCATGTACAAGCTGCCACCAAACTTGGAAAAATCAACTTAGCAGCGCCTTTCATGATGGATATATAGGAGTACATGATCACAGAGGTGGCCACACGGACTATATGAACCGTGAACAAGGACCTCTCCCCACTCTTTGCCGGCACAAAGATGCAGGTGTCGCCCGTCTGCACTTGGTTGTCGCATACAAAGTTCAACCAGTTACCGGCCGCAAGCATGCACATGCCCTTTTCTATGAAGAATCTCGGACACCACTTCTCGTCCTTGCCCGGCATATCAAGTGTGACAGTCCCATTTTCATGTGGAAAGTGTGCAGCTGGCCGCAAAAAAAAAAAGTACGACAAGCCTCGCTGTGCATACTGATGCAACAAATACTAGGAAATGTTGACCTCGCATTCTTCATTCCGATGAACAGATGTTAAAAAAAACA
>NW_021241602.1:0-1079 GCF_002162155.2 Triticum dicoccoides | reverse complement strand
ACCCTTGTCGGGTTAATTCTCTAGTGAACAATGTAGGGAATGTGACAGAAGTGTCTCTCAAGTTGAAATTTAAGAAAACGTTGAGAGCAAAATATGAAGTTACAATAAGAAGTTTCAAGCGAATGGACAAACGATCGATACCTGAACAGAGTGTGAGAAGGGGTTCAAAGCATCGGGAATAGATCATCTCTCGGAGGGTGGCTCATGATAACACACAAATCCATGAGCATAAGATACTTCGGCATCAACGTTGTATAGGACAGTCAGGTTTTGATCCTGTGGAGCTGTGGGTTATGGGCCCACGATGTGGGTAATAAGTAGGAAGGCATTGACATCTTGCACAGTCATGATAACAAGGCATGTCAAAGAATAACCTATTAGTTATGTTGGCAACATTGCTGGCACGAAGGGCGAGGGACGAAGAGAACCATTTTCCTACTCGTAAGACGACGCAGACCAATAGGAAAAGTTCTCGTCCATCGGTGGTTAATGGAATGTCATCAACAATAGTAACAGGGTCTTACCGACAGAGTTGTACACCGAGGTGCTTACTTAAGCAGGGATCTATCTCTACTCAGACAAGTTAGACTACAAGAAAGGTGAAACAAAACAATGGAACAGAAAATGTGATTATTATGATAATCAGACCAATGGAAAGGAAAGGTGTTTAACCCAAGTATTGGAGTATAACTCTCCCAAGGAAAGGCAGAGCATGATAGGGCTCCAAGTATTAAACCATTTAGACAAAGGGACAAGGAATTTATGAGGTTTACCCATACAACGGTGTCCAGATGATAGATCCAGAACCCTTGGTAATGTGCTACCAATGTTCTTGTCGATATTTGGAATACCATAGTCATGCTTCGTGGTAGCATTGATATGGAGTTTCTAGTAAGGTTGGATCTAAAGATCATAAGAGATACAAAGGAACATTTCGAAGATTATCTTGGAACAAAAGGAATAACCGAACACAACCAGGTCAGTGTTGGTAGAAAGTTAAGGATGTCATCGATGATATCACAAATCATCAAAGAGCAAGGATGGTATTTCTCAACATGAATTCGATTGACATCTCTGAA
>NW_021241601.1:0-547 GCF_002162155.2 Triticum dicoccoides | reverse complement strand
AGGTATTTCACTCCGATAATGTACTTAACTCTGATAATACTGAAGAATCTGCAGCAGGAGCATACTCGTCCCCGCAGAAGAAGGGCTCAGGAGGCATCTCCAGGCCATCGATGCCAGCTTCGAGCATGTCTAGCACCTCGCTCATGGCCGGTCGATCGTCTGGCTTCATCTGGATGCACCAAAGCGCAACGACGCACAGCTTCCTCTCCACCTGATGGATACCAACAGCCTCTTGCCGAGACAGCTGATTGTACACCCATGACGGGTAGTACGTCTGGCTTCTTGACGCTTGTGGGTCCACGTTCCTCCGTCCTCCGGCCATCTCTAGCAACAACATCCCGAAGCTGTAGACATCAGACTTGGAGGATATGGCGCCAAAGCTACGGGACACCATCTCAGGAGCTATGTAACCAACTGTTCCCCGGGCAGCACTCACTGGCAAAAAGCTGTTGTCCCTGGGGTACAGTTTCGCCAGCCCAAAGTCAGCAATTTTTGGGGTGAAATCACTGTCTAACAGGATGTTGTGCGGCTTGATGTCGAAGTGTAA
>NW_021241600.1:0-2358 GCF_002162155.2 Triticum dicoccoides | reverse complement strand
TTTGGCTAATTGCGCCTTTAGAATTTGAGTCAAGAACTTGAAACTCCTCCTTGACGGTGTGCATCACTATGGTTATCCAATGATTATCATTAACGTGCATAGGAAAATACGCCTACATAGTAACCAAATGATGTTAGTGCAATTAAATAGTAATGTCTAATAAAAACAAATAAATATGAAAGCAATACATTGTCCCGTCTGAAATACTCATCCATTACTCTTGCAATGACTTTTGTTTTCTTTGTAACATGTTCTGAGTCATTTACTGACTTGGTCTTTCCCCTTGCCCTACTCAACATAAATTTGGGGAACCACGTTGTTGATATGTAACGATCAGAAAAATCACAATGTTGTAGGTGTTTACAATATGCATTGATAATCTGCATACATAAACAAAAAATTTCTATCAACTTGTGAAGTACAAATGAGAGATATGTTAAAACCAAACTCATACTTACAGCGCCATGCAACCATTTAAACGTCAGGACATCATTAAGCATAGCTGGCGTGCATATGTCCCCATCTGGTGGCGGCATATCGACCACGGTTCGGTGTGCATGCTTCTTTGTCGATGCTAGAGTCTCAACAAAAACTCTCGCTGCCTCTATGTGATCTGGAGTCATATTAAGAGAACTTGCTAGAATTGAATGTGGTGACGATGCAAACAGATCTAAAACAATGCAGCTACAGTCATTAAAAATAATAAAAAATTACATAACGCGTGAATGAATTATAAAGTAGTACTTGACTTACTTTTTTAACACGTTTCTTGAGGGTAATAAGAATGTCGTAGGGGGACTGGCAATATTTCGACTTTTTTCTTTTGTGCTTACCATCATTTTCTTGACTGCCTTCACCATTACCTATGTTGCTCTGTGCCGGGAAACTCTCAAACGTGTCTTTGGACTTTGTTGGTGACAAAGCATCCATAGACTCACCAGAAATATCAGCATTCTGCGGGGTTCGAACATAGACGGAAAGTCTTTTGTACGTACAGTTGATGCCGAAGATGGAGAGTTTCCATTATCGTCTATAATTAAAGGATCAGTAGCTTCACCTTTACCCGGTGTCGTCGCCGGAGCACCCGTGTCATCAACGGGCACGGAGGTATCATTGATACCCGTGAAAGATGTTCATATCTTTACTTCGGTAGGTGAATCAACATCTGGCCAATATTTTGATGACTTGTACTGGCCATTCTCCATCCCAACTCCTTCACCTACATTATCAAATTTGTCATTGTTGTCCCTCTTATTGGGTTTGTACAGCACACCTTCCATGTTTAACCTTTCCATTACCATCTACAAACATAAATGAAACACGATAAGTAGTTGAGCAATTAAACCATGTTCAATACAACTTCTAAATTACCTGTGCACATCTTTCGGGTATATTGAGAACCTCCTTGTGAAGCAGCTTTATGTATGTCATCACACGGTCCATACTACAAGTCGTGTTCGATGAAACCGCGGACGTGCTTGGCTTTCTACTCCTGCCACCACCTTTCCGTTTAGATTTCTTCGTTTCTTCCTCTGGGACAGTCCCTTCACGTGCTACCTTAGCACGTCTGTACTCTTCGCTAACGCAATTTTCAATCTGTACAACAAACAAAAAAATAAATTAAATAACAAATATAATTAATTACTATGTGCAACCAATAAGGACTTTACTTATTGACTTACATTGCCGGTGCCACGCCCGTGCATGTTGTCATAGTCGTCTCGCTTTTTCCCTTCCGTTTCTGGCCAGTTAAGCATTAGTGGGTATTCACGAGACAAAGGATCAAATGTATCCACACCAATTGGCTCAACTTTTTCTCGGTATATATACTGCATGATAGTAAACACAACTAGTCAGACACATAGATCACATAAAAATCATATGTACATACAACTATTACGAAATGACTTGTACCTGAAGAAGAGCCAAGTTCCCGATAGGCCACTAGATTTTTCAAGATCTTCGGCCGATTTTTTAATAGCATCCATGCACACCCCCAACGTGCAATCGTTCTAATTGTATGACTTGATAGCGTTCACGTCCTCCACCATTTTGTAATAACGATAAGGAACAAACTTGGTGGATTGTGGTGCTAAGACTGTACCCATAAGAACCAGTACGGCCCTTCTCACAAAATCATCATCATATGACTGAGTATCAACAATATTTTTTATCAACTCATCGATGAGGATTAGGCCTGTTCTTTTGTCTAGAAACCGATTCGGAACAATTTTTTTGGCATCTAGTTGTACTGTTGCTATCATGCTACTGACATCATCACCCTCGTTACGTATCCTGAATATGTCATAAACATCTTCATTAAGCACACTGATGCCGTCAGTATTTGGCCGAATAATA
>NW_021241599.1:0-836 GCF_002162155.2 Triticum dicoccoides | reverse complement strand
CAGTTCATTTGACCTGACGGTTACGTTTTCATGTTGTATTGTCCGATGGAGCACCATAATCCTCGCCTTCATTTCCCCTAGGCTCCTGAACAACATAGCAAATGTCTGATAGTCTGGTTTCAAAACCATGCATATCTTGACGACATCGAACAATGTCTCTCCTTGTTTCACAAAGGTTCTCTGTTAGGGAATGGACTTGTGTCTGGAGCGCATATACAACATTGCTTTGAGCTTGCGTATCTTGATCATGAGGCAGTTTGGACGATATTGCCTTAACAACCAACCCAGTATTACGCAGGAACGTGCTTTTGGCACTGTTAGTGGACAGGTACTGACCCACTGCAGCAAGAGCTGACATTGCGGTTATAGTTGCCTCGCCACCTTCAGAAGGTGGCGGTTCCACCATTTTTTCCATAGCTCACTGAAAAGTTGAGGTTTTACATTAGTAGTACCAGAACAGAAGATATTAAGGAGGTAACAAATAGCTTTGGTCTATATACATAACTTATTCTAGTGAACCCATGTAAAATATTAGTTATATTTTATTGCAAAGTACATAATAAAACCAGGTTGCAAACATATGACCATGTACCATCGCTAATGTATTGTCTATTTATTCACATTGTATTGAGGGCTAAGGATAAAGAGACAAAGTTTATAATACGGTAAACATAGTATGACATTATTCATATCACAAAACAACTGAGAACAGACAAACAGGGAATTGTAACATTGTGTGGGCAAGTCCAGCACAGAACTAGATTACGGGTCAAGATCAAAGGAACATCACTCCTCTCTTTTAAACCTTGTAAGGTGCAATGTTACGCTAAGAATAG
>NW_021241598.1:0-1047 GCF_002162155.2 Triticum dicoccoides | reverse complement strand
GGGTATTTGATACCGGTGCAGTTGCTCACATTTGTAACTCAAAGCAGGAGCTGCGGAATAAGCGGAGACTGGCGAAGGACGAGGTGACGATGCGCGTCGGGAATGGTTCCAAGGTCGATGTGATCGCCGTCGGCACGCTGCCTCTACATTTACCTACGGGATTAGTTTTAAACCTCAATAATTGTTATTTAGTGCCAGCTTTGAGCATGAACATTGTATCGGGATCTCGTTTAATTCGAGATGGCTACTCATTTAAATCCGAGAATAATGGTTGTTCCATTTATATGAGAGATATGTTTTATGGTCATGCTCCTATGGTGAATGGTTTATTCTTAATGAATCTCGAGCGTAATGCTACACATATTCATAGTGTGAGTACCAAAAGATGTAAGGTTGATAATGATAGTCCCACATACTTGTGGCACTGCCGCCTTGGTCACATAGGTGTCAAACGCATGAAGAAGCTCCATGCATATGGACTTTTAGAGTCTCTTGATTATGAATCATTTGTCACGTGCGAACCATGCCTCATGGGTAAAATGACCAAGACTCCGTTCTCAGGAACAATGGAGCGAGCAACCAACTTATTGGAAATCATACATACTGATGTGTGCGGTCCAATGAGTGTTGAGGCTCGCGATGGCTATCGTTATGTTCTCACCCTCACTGATGACTTGAGTAGATATGGGTATGTCTACTTAATGAAACACAAGTCTGAAACCTTTGAAAAGTTCAAGGAATTTCAGAGTGAAGTTGAGAATCAACGTGACAGGAAAATCAAGTTTCTACGATCAGATCGTGGAGGAGAATACTTGAGTCACGAATTTGGCACACACTTAAGAAAATGTGGAATAGTTTCACAACTCACGCCGCCTGGAACACCTCAGCGTAATGGTGTGTCCGAACGTCATAATCGCACTCTATTAGATATGGTGCGATCTATGATGTCTCTTACCGATTTACCGCTATCTTTTTGGGGCTATGCTTTAGAGACTGCCGCATTCACTTTAAATAGGGCTCCGTCGAAATCCGTTGAGACGACACCGT
>NW_021241597.1:0-398 GCF_002162155.2 Triticum dicoccoides | reverse complement strand
AAATTGAAATGTTATATAGAGACCTACTAAAACAGGGACTGCGGGTTAATTTCTTATAAACCAAGGGACTTTTATGCAAAATCGCTAGCGACGACGGACGCCCAGAAACAGTAACTGCTTTATTATTAGTATATATATATATATATATATATATATATATATATATATATATATATATATATATATATATATATATATATATATAAGTATTAGGGAAGATATAGTATGATTTCGGAAGTAAGAAAATGCACATGTTGCAAAAATACCCTCTTATATAGTATGATTTCAAAAGAAAGGGAGCTTCTCGTTGTACACAACTACAATTATTCTCTTTGTCTCCCAAAGTTTAGCCAACTATTTTGGTTACGTCCCAAAATTTGAAATTTGTGCCGACGTCT
>NW_021241596.1:0-1526 GCF_002162155.2 Triticum dicoccoides | reverse complement strand
AGGACTGAGAAATAGAATACCCCTTTTCTTCGGAGTTGGCATAGGAGTTGGTTCAAGAAGTGTCCAATTATTTTCATCAGTCAACATATTATTCAAAAGCAATTCAGCTCGATCAACAGTTCTTTCCCTGAAAACACAACCCGCACAACTATCCAGGTAATCTCTGGAAGCATCGGTTAGTCCATTATAAAAGATATCAAGTATTTCATTTTTCTTGAGAGGATGATCAGGCAAAGCATTAAGTAATTGGAGAAGCCTCCCCCAAGCTTGTGGGAGACTCTCTTCTTCAATTTGCACAAAATTATATATTTCCCTTAAAGCAACTTGTTTCTTATGAGCGGGGAAATATTTAGCAGAGAAGTAATAAATCATATCCCGGGGACTACGCACACAACCAGGATCAAGAGAATTAAACCATATCTTAGCATCACACTTTAATTAGAACAGAAATAATTTAAGGATATAGTAGTAGCGAGTTTCTCATCATTAGTGAACAGGGTAGCTATATCATTTAATTTAGTAAGATGTGCCACAACAGTTTCAGATTCGTAGCCATAGAAAGGATCAGATTCAACCAAAGTAATTATATCAGGATTAACAGAGAAATCATAATCCTTATCAGTAATAAAGATAGGTGAAGTAGCATAAGCAGGATCATATTTCATTCTGGCATTCAAAGACTTTTCTTTAAGCTTAGCTAATAGTTTCTTAAGATCACTTCTATCATTGCAGGCAAGAAAGTCTCTAGTAGTTTATTCATCCATAACATAACCCTCAGGCACAACAGGCAATTCATATCTAGGGGGAGAATCTTCGTCATCACTTTCATCTATATTATCAGTTTCAATAATTTCATTCTCTCTAGCCCTAGCAAGTTGTTCATCAAGAAATTCACCAAGTGGCACAATACTATCAAGCATAGAAGTAGTTTCATCATAAGTATCATGCATAGCAGAAGTGGCATTATCAATAACATGCGACATATCAGAATCAATAGCAGACGCAGGTTTAGGTGACACAAGCTTACTCAAAACAGAAGGTGAATCAAGTGGAGAGCTAGATGGGAGTTCCTTACCTCCCCTTGTAGTTGAGGGATAAATCTTGGTTCTTGGATCTTTCAAGTTCTTCATAATGATAAGCAGATATAAATCCCAAGTGACTCAAAGAATAGAGCTATGCTTCCCGGCAACGGTGCCAGAAAATGGTCTTGATAACCCACAAGTATAGGGGATCGCAACAGTTTTCGAGGGTAGGGTATTCAACCCAAATTTATTGATTCGACACAAGGGGAACCAAAGAATATTCTCAAGTATTAGAAGTTGAGTTGTCAATTCAACCACACCTGGAAACTTAATATCTGCAGCAAGGTATTTAGTAGCAAATTAATATGATAGTAGTGGTAACGGTAGCAAAAATAATATTTTTGGGTTTTATAGTGATTGTGACAATAGCAACGGAAAAGTAAATAAGCGAAGAACAATATAGGAAAAGCTCGTAGGCATTGGATCGGTGATGGAGAATTATGT
>NW_021241595.1:0-1291 GCF_002162155.2 Triticum dicoccoides | reverse complement strand
TATATGCACCCAGGGGTTCGTCAATCATGGAAATCACTCTGGGACCCCAAACAGTGAGTAATAGTCCATGTAACGGGCCAGAATCGGCCAAAAGTGCGACTATTGATGACCGGCACATAAGTGCACCTTGGGGTTCAACAACTATGGAAATCGCTATGGGGCCCCAAAACAGTGAGTAATAGTCCACAAAATGGGCCAGAATCGGCCAAAACTACGAGTGTTGATGACCGACACGTAAGTGCACCTTGGGGTTCAATAACTATGGAAATCACTACGGGACCCCAAAACGGTGAGTAATAGACCATGAAACGGGTCACGGTCGACCAAAAATGCGAGTGTTGATGACCGACACGTAGACGCACCCCGAGGTTCGTCAATCGTGGAATTCACTTCGAGACCCCAAAACTGTGTAATAGTCCAAGAAACGGATCAGAATCGGCCCACACTGCGAGTCCGGACGACCAACACGTAAGCACTCCTCGGGATTCGACAACCATGGTAATCACTCTGGGACTCCAAAATGGTGATTAATAGTCCATGAAACAGGTCAGAATCACCAAAAACCGCGAGTGTTGATGACCGACACATATATGCACCCCGGGGTTCGTCAATCGTGGAAATCACTCCGGGTCCCCAAACAGTGAGTAATAGTCCATGTAACGGGCCAGAATCGGCCAAAAGTGCGAGTATTGATGACCGGCACGTAAGTGCACCGTGGGGTTCAACAACTATGGAAATCGCTATGGGGCCCCAAAATGGTGAGTAATAGTCCACGAAACAGGTCAGAATCGACAAAAAACGAGAGTGTTGATGACCAACACAATGATGCACCCCGGGGTTCGTCAATCGTAGAAATTACTCCGGGACCCCAAAATAGTGAGTAATAGTCCATGAAACGGGCCAGAATCGGCCAAAACTGCGATTGTTGATGACTGACATGTAAGTGCACCTTGGGGTTCAACAACTATGGAAAACACTATGGGACCCCAAAACGGTGAGTAATAGTCCACGAAACGAGTCACAATCGACAAAAAATTTGGGTGTTGATGACCGACATGTAAGTCCACCTTGGGGTTCAACAACTATGGAAATCGCTACGGGGCCCCAAAACGGTGAGTAATAGTCCACGAAACGGGTCACCATCGACAAAAACCGCGAGTGTTGATGACCGAAACGTACACACACCCTGGGGTTCGTCAATCGTGGAAATCACTTCAAGACCCCGAAATAGAGTAATAGTACAAGAAACGGGTCAGAATCATCCAAAACTACGAGTCTTGACAACCAACAC
>NW_021241594.1:0-395 GCF_002162155.2 Triticum dicoccoides | reverse complement strand
CAATGTTTGTAGGTTGTTTGACCTACTATATCAAGTAGCACTTGACTTCCCATGGCTCTCCCCGCATTTGCAAAAAACAAAGTTAGTACACACTACCTAGAGCTATGGAGATTAGAACTGAAAATGTTGTCCTACGGTTTATTAACTGATATAAATCATGCACAATCCTTGACATTAAAAAATAAACCAGACACAAAATAATATACTTTTTCCAAGTACTACCTCCAGATGGGCAGGGGGTCTTGCATTTTATAAAGTAGAAGAGAGTTGCCCAGTTAATTAGGGGAAACCAGGTGAAAACCAGATACAAAGGGCACACAGTCCACCATCGTTCGTGATGGAACTACTGCTTTTGTGAAATATCACATGAGCTAGATTACTAACATTGATCTAAT
>NW_021241593.1:0-418 GCF_002162155.2 Triticum dicoccoides | reverse complement strand
CTGCAGTCACTATCATCATGGCTGTAGAGCTAGCCTGCGTACAACTAGCCCTGTTCGACATAATTTCCCGTGCGTAGATGCCCGTGCATTGCACGGAACACCAAGATTGGGGGTGGATGGCTCCGGCAGCGGTCATCGCGCCAGATTTTTCCATGGCCTTCTACTCCTAGATGTGGCAGGGAGGAGATGAGGCTGATTGTGAGACATAAGGAGTTGTTTGTAAATAGGGAACAAGTGCGGGCATCTTTTTGCAAAAATGGTGAAGCTTGGTTTGTATGCGTCAGATCTAGATCCGACGGCTATTGGTGAAAGATGGGAGGCACAACATCATCACCAACTCAGGACATGTTTGATTCGCAGGACTTTGAAAACGTAGGAATAGCCGAATAGGACACGGCAATATTACAAGTTTCAAACT
>NW_021241592.1:0-1027 GCF_002162155.2 Triticum dicoccoides | reverse complement strand
ATCAACGAGCTAGTCAACTAGAGGCTCACTAGGGACATGTTGGTGTCTGTTATTCACACATGTATTACGATTTCCGGATAACACAATTATAGCATGAATAAAGACAATTATCATGAACAAGGAAATATAATAATAATGCTTTTATTATTGCCTCTAGGGCATATTTCCAACAGTCTCCCACTTGCACTAGAGTCAATAATCTAGTTACATTGTGATGAATCGAACACCCATGGAATTCTGGTGTTGATCATGTTTTGCTCTAGGGAGAGGTTTAGTCAACGGATCTGCTATATTCAGGTCCGTATGTACTTTACAAATCTCTATGTCTCCATCTTGAACATTTTCACGAATGGAGTTGAAGCGACGCTTGATGTGCCTTGTCTTCTTGTGAAACCTGGGCTCCTTGGCAAGTGCAATAGCTCCAGTGTTGTCACAAAAGAGCTTGATTGGCCCCGACGCATTGGGTATGACTCCTAGGTCGGTGATGAACTCCTTCACCCATATTGCTTCATGTGCTGCCTCCGAGGCTGCCATGTACTCCGCTTCACATGTAGATCCCACCACGACGCTTTGCTTGCAACTGCACCAGCTTACTGCCCCACCATTCAAAATATACACGTATCCGGTTTGTGACTTAGAGTCATCCAGATCTGTGTCGAAGCTAGCATCGACGTAACCCTTTACGACGAGCTCTTCGTCACCTCCATAAACGAGAAACATTTCCTTAGTCCTTTTCAGGTACTTCAGGATATTCTTGACCGCTGTCCAGTGTTCCTTGCCGGGATTACTTTGGTACCTTCCTACCAAACTGACGGCAAGGTTAACATCAGGTCTGGTACACAGCATGGCATACATAATAGAACCTATGGCTGAGGCATAGGGGATGACGCTCATCTCTTCTATATCTTCTGTCGTGGTCGGACATTGAGCTGAGCTCAATTTCACACCTTGTAACACAGGCAAGAACCCCTTCTTGGATTGATCCATATTGAACTTCTTCAATATCTTATCAAGGTATGTGCTTTGT
>NW_021241591.1:0-399 GCF_002162155.2 Triticum dicoccoides | reverse complement strand
ATTTGCAAAAATCCTTTCACAACTAGTCTTGTTTTATAGATAAGTAGGATTACAATCCGTGTCGCTTTTTCATTTGAAGATCCATTTATATTGAATGTGTTTTACACACTCTCGGGGATATACCAAGTTCCAAACTTTTGATTCTCGCACATGGACTCCATTTCGTTTTTCATGGCTTTAAGCCATTCTTTTGAACCGGGCGCCTCCATCGCTTCTCTATAGTGCGCAGGCTCATCTTCTTCTAAGATGAATATTTCATTATGAAACAAGTCAGCAGGTTCGCTAACTCTTGCTAACATACGCGGTTCTGTTACATGCTTAACTAGATTTTGTATAACTGGTGTAGTAAATTTTGGTTCAATTGTGTGGACAACTTCCAAAACAATTTCCGGTTCATTA
>NW_021241590.1:0-1088 GCF_002162155.2 Triticum dicoccoides | reverse complement strand
GCAAAAGACTGTTAATAGGTCTAGAAAGAATTGGTCCAAGAAACTTGATGATGCATTATGGGCTTATAGAACTGCATACAAAAATCCTATGGGTATGTCTCCGTATAAAATGGTTTATGGAAAAGCATGTCACTTACCTCTCGAACTAGAACATAAGGCATATTGGGCTATTAAAGAGCTCAACTATGATTTTAAACTTGCCGGTGAGAAGAGGTTATTTGATATTAGCTCACTTGATGAATGGAGAACCCAAGCATATGAAAATGCCAAGTTGTTTAAAGAAAAAGTTAAAAGATGGCATGACAAAAGGATACAAAAGCGTGAGTTTAATGTAGGTGATTATGTATTGCTATACAACTCTCGTTTAAGATTTTTTGCAGGAAAACTTCTCTCTAAATGGGAAGGCCCCTATGTTATCGAAGAGGTCTATCATTCCGGTGCCATAAAGATCAACAACTTCGAAGGCACAAATCCGAAGGTGGTAAACGGTCAAAGAATCAAACATTATATCTCAGGTAATCCCATAAATGTTGAAACCAATATTATTGAAATCGTAACCCCGGAGGAATACATAAGGGACACTTTCCGAAGCATTTCACACTCCGAAAAGGAATAGGTATGTGGTACGGTAAGTAAACCGACTCCAAAACAATTTTTAAGGCAATATTTCTCCGTTTTGGAATATTTAGAAAAATAGAAAAATAAGTAGCAGTCCAGGAAGGACACGAGGGCCCCACGAGGGTGGTGGGCGCGCCCTACCCCTCTAGGCGCGCCCCCTACCTCGTGAGCGCCTCATGTGCCTTCCGGACTCCGTTTTCTTGCATGTTACGTATTTTGGTCGGTAAAAATTCATTATATAACCTCCCGAAGGTTTTGACTCCCATATCACGCAAACCTCCTCTGTTCTTGTTTCGAGCTGTTTTCTGTCAGGGTTTTCCAAGCTAGGCATCATGGCGTCTCCCTCGTCCAACAATGGTGACAACGATGCTTGGCTAATGAAGATAGATCTAAAGAGGGAAGAACCCACGAGGGTCAACAAGGATGAAAGGATCAAGAAGGCCACGGAGGATCAAGCTCCGGCAGCAAAA
>NW_021241589.1:0-1874 GCF_002162155.2 Triticum dicoccoides | reverse complement strand
GACATAAGGTGTTCTCTCACCTCAAACATGGATGGATCAAGATTGGAGTTGGACAAAGGGCCACTTTGCATACGTTACTGTTGTGGTGGAAGGATTACTTTTGGATGGATTTAATCCTTTTAGGAGTCTAACTACTGGGCACGTGCATCAGCATCTCACAGCTTCAGGCAACACTTGATGTTCGAGCTCCCGCGTTGAAGAATCCCCCCTGTCATCTCCGATGATGCCCTGCTACTGAACCTCCTCCATCGGGCATCACTGACGTCTTGGCTGGCAGCCATACGTGCCGCTCGAGGAAAGGACGCCCTGCAGGCTTGCAGCAGCTCAAGAGGCGGTGGGCCATGGGCACTCCGACATGCATGGCTCTGTTGTTCTGCCGTCCTCGATGGTGAGAAACACCAAGTGGCTAGGCAGACGGCGATGGGTCTTTCGGCTGCTACTGTAGCTAGCAGAATATGCCGTACATTACAATCTGACGGCTCCCTTTTCTTCCTCTTACTTCTGCTATTAATTGGAACAAACAACTGAAGAAGAGAATTAACCCATGGCCATCATCTCCTGCACAACAGAAATTACCATCCATTGCCTAATAAAAACATCAGATATGAGCTTTCCTAATGTTGCCGAGGCCAGTTTGATCAATCTGTGTATGTTGTGTCTTGTGTGGTGCCATGCCAAGCATATAATACTAGGTGTTTGATTTGTGAGGAAAATTAAGGGAGAGTGAAGAAAGCCATTAGATTACCTGGCCGGGGCCATGCCGCGCACTCGATCTTGATGAGCTGCACTCCGCCACGGTGTAGACCTGCTGCTAGCTGATGCCGACAAAGACGCTGGCACTGGTACTGGCGCCCCCCTCGAGATGCGTGAAGGCAACGTCCCAACTCATCTTAAATTCGTCGGCCCTAGAGTTGACTTGGATCCATCGCCACAGCGCTGCCGCCATAGAGGACATGACGGGAGATTGCAGCAGGTCTGCAGTTGCCAGATCGTGACACCGCGATATGGAGTTTTTTACCCAACATGGGTGGCAGCATAATCTCTGCATCGGTCCACAAACCGTTTCGACATAGGCATAGTGTCGGTCTATAGGACTCTACTCTTGCCGAACTGTCTTTATTTTTTCTTGTCAGATTTTTTATGTCTGGCTGTGTGCATCCTAGTTACGCAGAGGCCGGGTGATACTCTAAATGCTTTGTATCGCTTGATGCTACATTTTGAGATAATAAAAGCGCACTTTATCTGAAAAAAAATCTGACTCGACCTCTATGAGGCTTCATCTAACTCCATCACTTTCAACTCTGACATGGGTACGTTCGTCTCTTGGTGACTGGCTTCTGCCATTCGCAATAAATGATGAAAAAAGGCACAGTAAAAGCGAGTGGAAAGGAATTGAAGGAATTTTTGTCTGAAACGCATCCTGTAGGCTTCGTACCTGTGGATATTATTCTTCTTTCACCTCCTCTTCCTCCTCCTCTTGCTCCTTTCTGTTCCTTGGGTGAAGCTTTGAAAAAAATAAGGAATGAGCATTAATTTGTATTGCTGGGACAGATATTAGGTCATACATTTCCAGCTAATTTGAATACAACCATGAAGGTGGGGTTCGAATGCCATATAACTATTTATTCTGGTAAGTAGGAGGCTTACCACGGGATCGAAGGCAGAAGAACTTTTAGGATTGGCTAATGTAATTAAGCTAGTTAATTCTGCCAAAGCTTATACAGGGCCTGTCTGTGTGAGAAAAAGACTTACAGGTCTGATTCCAACGAAGTGTGGGACAGTTGGGATGGGTGTCCAATGTGAGCTCCAGCATATCAACCGCATTTTGCACTGCTGGCAAGTAGTTGCGTCGGACCAAATAATTACCACTTTCT
>NW_021241588.1:0-1248 GCF_002162155.2 Triticum dicoccoides | reverse complement strand
CCACTATATATAGGGGTGGAGGGGCTGGTTTCTTGCCCTCCAAGTCCATTGGGGCGTTGGCCAAGGTGGGAGGAAAGAAATCTCATTATTTCCTTCCCCGCCGATTGTTATCCCCCCTTTTTAGGGATCTTGATCTTATCCCTTCGGGATATGATCTTATTCCTTCTAAGGGGGGATCTTGGTGCGCCTTGACCAGGGGTGTGGGGCCTTGCCCCCACTACCCACGTCCATGTGGGTCCCCCCATGCAGGTGGGCCCCACTCCGGAACCTTCTAGAACCTTCCCGGTACAATACCGAAAAATCCCAAACATTTTCCGGTGGCCAAAATAGGACTTCCCATATATAAATCTTTACCTCCGGACCATTCCGGAACTCCTCGTGACGTCCGGGATCTCATCTGGTACTCCGAACAACATTCGGTAACCACATACAAACTTCCTTTATAACCCTAGCGTCATCGAACCTTAAGTGTGTAGACCCTACGGGTTCGGGAGACATGCAGACATGACCGAGACGTTCTCCGGTCAATAACCAACAGCGGGATCTGGATACCCATGATGGCTCCCACATGTTCCACGATGATCTCATCGGATGAACCACGATATCAAGGACTTAATCAATCCCGTATTCAATTCCCTTTGTCTATCGGTATGTTACTTGCCCGAGATTCGATCGTCGGTATCCAATACCTTGTTCAATCTCGTTACCGGCAAGTCACTTTACTCGTTCCGTAACACATCATCCCGTGATCAACTCCTTGGTCACATTGCGCATATGATGATGTCCTACCGAGTGGGCCCAGAGATACCTCTCCGTTTACACGGAGTGACAAATCCCAGTCTCGATCCGCATAAAACAATAGATACTTTCGGAGATACCTGTAGTGCACCTTTATAGTCACCCAGTTACGTTGTGACGTTTGATACACCCAAAGCACTCCTACGGTATCCAGGATTTACACGCTCTCATGGTCGAAGGAAGAGATACTTGACATTGGCAAAGCTCTAGCAAATGAACTACACGATCTTTTGTGCTAGTCTTAGGATTGGGTCTTGTCCATCACATCATTCTCCTAATGATGTGATCCCGTTATCAACGACATCCAATGTCCATAGCCAGGAAACCATGACTATCTGTTGATCACAACGAGCTAGTCAACTAGAGGCTCACTAGGGACATATTGTGGTCTATGTATTCACACGTGTATTACGATTTCCGGATAATACAGTTATAGCATGAATAAAAGAC
>NW_021241587.1:0-429 GCF_002162155.2 Triticum dicoccoides | reverse complement strand
AGTCCTGATGGACGGTGGCAGCAGCCTCAACTTGCTTTATCAGTATACGGTGCGCAAAATGGGCATCAATCCATCACGGATCAAGCCCACAAAAACTACCTTTAAAGGAGTCATACCAGGCATAGAGGCCCGCTGTACGGGCTCAATCACACTGGTGGTTATCTCCGGATCTCCGGGAAATTTCCGAAGTGAGGAGTTAATCTTCGATATCGTCCCCTTTCACAGTGGCTACCATGCACTGCTCGGACGAACCGCATTTGCTCGATTCAATGCGGTGCCACACTACGCTTATCTTAAGCTCAAGATGCCCAGACCACGAGGCGTCATAATAGTTAATGGAAACACGGAACGCTCCCTCCGTACTGAGAAGCACACCACTGCCTTAGCGGCAGAAGTACAGAGCGACCTTTTTAAGCAGAACCTTAATTC
>NW_021241586.1:0-984 GCF_002162155.2 Triticum dicoccoides | reverse complement strand
GCAGTGCTCAAGAGGTAGCATGAGGCTGCCGTCGCCGCAGGGCCTGGCCTAAGGTGGGAATTGTAGGGGGCGGTGAGGCCTCCACGGCAGCACAGCCGGCCACGGGAGGCAGGAGCAGGCGGCACGACCGGCGCTGCTTTGGGCGGCTGGAGCAAGAAGACCAGAGGTTGAAGAAGCACTACGGCCGTTGGATGGACATCTTACGGTCACTGGAGCTAGAATCGTTCATATTGACTAAGTTGACAAAGCCCTCCGTCCCCTTCAACTTAGTAGGCCCACAAGTCAGCTTCCCACCAAGGTGAGTCCCAGCTAGCAGGAGGAGTATTCATTTTTTTGTGTGTAATAAACAGGCACTTCCGATGGGTCCGAGCTGACAGCGGGGGGAACGTTTCTTTGTGAAATACGGTGGCCCATCCGGTGGGTCCCAGCAGTCAGGGGGGAAATGTTTTTTTCGCGAAATAAGGTGGCCCGTCCGATGGGTCCCTGCTGTCAGGTGGAGGAATAATTATTTTGCGCGTAATAAGGAGGCACTTCCTTGCGGCCGTCGTGGACCCAGTTGTCAGCCTCTCCACGTACAGTACTCTTCCGATGGAAGTCGGTCGTTGACCATGTTGACCACGCCATGCCGAGAGCACCAGGGCGATGGACGACGGCGACGCATAGGAAGGGGACGACGCGGACCGCGGAAGACGCAGCAGCGGAAGCCCGCGCGGAGAGGAGTACGAGGGTTCACTGGTTCGGCTGCGGTGTGAGGTTGCCGTCGCCGCAGAATAACAGGGGGTGTGGGTGAGTGGAGGGATGGCCTGGCCAGCGGTGGGAGTAGTATGGGGGCGGTGAGGCCTCCGCAGCAGCACAGCCGGCCACGGGAGGCAGGAGCAGGCGGCATGACCGGTGCTGCTTTGGGCGGCTGGACCAAGAAGACCAGAGGTTGAAGAAGCACTACGGCCGTTGGATGGACATTGTACGGTCACTGAAGCTAGAATC
>NW_021241585.1:0-883 GCF_002162155.2 Triticum dicoccoides | reverse complement strand
GCTAATAAAGCAAAACAGGAGAAGAATAAGAGTGAAAATCAGATTGTGGCAAAAGAATTTGAGCAACAAATGAAGCCTAATAATAAACCATCTAGTGTTGCGTCTAAAATTAAATTGAAAAGTGCATGTTTATTTGCCACCAAATCTGATATTGATGAGCTAGATTTCAGCAAATCTGTTTGCTATGCTTTTGTGTGCAAAGAGGCATTATTTTCATTCGAGGACGTGCCTTCCTCTTTGCCTCCTGCTGTCACTAACATTTTGCAGGAGTTCGCTGACGTCTTTCCACAAGACGTGCCACCGGGATTACCGCCTATTCGAGGGATTGAGCATCAGATTGACTTAATTCCCGGTGCTTCACTGCCAAACCGTGCACCATACCGTACCAATCCAGAGGAGACGAAGGAGATTATGTGTCAAGTACAAGAGCTTCTCGACAAAGGTTATATACGCGAATCCCTTAGTCCTTGTGCTGTTCCTATTATTCTAGTGCCGAAAAAGGATGGTACATCACGTATGTGTGTTGATTGTAGAGGCATTAATAATATTACTATTAGTTATCGTCATCCTATTCCTAGGCTCGATGATATGCTTGATGAATTGAGTGGCTCTACAATATTCTCCAAAGTTGATTTGTGTAGTGGATACCATCAAATTCATATGAAATTGGGAGATGAATGGAAAACAACATTTAAAACTAAGTTTGGATTATATGAGTGGTTAGTCATGCCTTTTGGGTTAACTAATGCACCTAGTACTTTCATGAGATTAATGAACGAAGTTTTACGTGCTTTCATTGGACGATTTGTGGTAGTTTACTTTGATGACATATTGATTTATAGCAGATCTTTGGAAGAACATTTGGAATATTTACATGCTGTTT
>NW_021241584.1:0-1703 GCF_002162155.2 Triticum dicoccoides | reverse complement strand
ATGTTTGATAGAGAAATTCTGCCAGATACTGCCACATATACTAGCCTAATACATGGATATTATTCATCAGGACAATGCAAAGAGGTGGAACGGGTTTTCGAGCACATGTCTATAAATGGTGTTCAACCAAATATGATAACTTACAATATACAGATGGATTATCTTTGCAAGAGCGGAAGATGCGCGGAAGCTAGGAAGATCTTTGATTCTATGGTCAGTTTGGGCCAAAAACCGTCTATTACTACCTACAGTATTCTGCTTCATGGTTATGTTATGGAAAAATCATTTCATGATATGCATTGTCTCCTTGATTTGATGGTAGAAAATGGTATCTCACCAGATCATCATGTCTACAACATACTCATATCTGCATATGCTAAAGAGGAAATGACAAGTGAGGTAATGCATATATTTACAAAAATGCGGCAGCAAGGATTGAACCCTAGTGTTGCGGACTATGGAGCGGTAATAAACTTGCATTCCAGTATTGGCAGAATGGATGATGCTATGTCCCAATTCAATCAAATGATAGCCGAAGGATTAGCTCCTGATATCATAGTTTTCAACCCCCTTATTAGTGGTTTTTGTACTTGTGGCAAATGGGAGAAGGTTCATGAACTATTTTCTGAAATGTTGAATCGCGGCACCTATCCTGATACCGTGTTCTTCACCACAATTATGGACCGCCTTTGCAAAAATGGAAGGGTTATGGAAGCCCAAGATATGTTTGACCTGATGGTACACGTGGGTGTTAAGCCTAATGTTCATACTTATGCCACATTGATGCATTGGTACTTTTTCGTTAGGAAGATGGATGAAGTGAGGAAGTTACTTGGCAATATGCTCTTAATTGGCTCGAAACCGGATTAGGAGTGCTCTGCTTCAAGGTTAGTGCCAGGCCATAATTAGGAGTGCTCTGCTTCAAGGTTGTCTGGACATGAATCTGGTCCAGAAGGCTGAACCAAACAATCCTTTTAGCTACTGGTTCAGATTCTGAGTAGTTAGCTGGTTCCTGGTTCCACATTTCATTCGACAACCAAAGGATTCCACATTTTATAGAGTAATTATGTACCCAGTTAGCCACCGAGAGGATTGACTCCTTGTAAAATAAAATAAAAGAATGTCGACAGGTCGACGCCTGTTGTATTAGTGGTGTTTGGGAGCCACCATTTGTGTTCATTATTAGGCATGGCCATGATGACATTCTGCTCTCGATCAGGTCGTCGGTGTGCCCGATGAACCAGCCAACCAGGTGAGCTGAAGGTGCATGGTGCCCAGACGCGATGAACTGATCCTGTTTTAGAGAGATGCTGAGAAATTAAGATACACTAATCCTTGCTGCTGGTCATATTTTTGGTACTGCCCCTGCCCATCTTGCCTTCAATTCATCCCGTTGAAACCATGTTTGAAAGTGGGTTTAAGTTTGAAACCATGTTCAGGCTGGCAGTTTCTGCATGCCCGGCCCTTCGGCTTGCCGGCCCGGGTGCCTAGGATCGTCGTGCTCCATGTAGGTTGCAGCAAGTAGTTTTCCTGCTATAGTACTTTTGAACAGCTGGATGTAAATGGAACAAAAGTACTTCAACAGACTAGTCTATGTTCTGTCAGTCATGTTTCAGAGTTATACAACACGCCCGTTTTTCTCTCAGTTTTGTTATTGCATGTTTTTACTCTTCTCTCTAACCTGGCAGTGTGTCTGCTACTTT
>NW_021241583.1:0-800 GCF_002162155.2 Triticum dicoccoides | reverse complement strand
CTCTAGCGGAGAAAACCGGGATGGAGTCCTCCACCGTCACCCTTTTCTGGCTCGGCAGCGACGAGGAGTCCATAAACAGAGAGGAGTCGTCCTATGTACTCCTGGATTGAAAATGGAGGTTGGAAATAGAGTACAAGATTAGTGTGTTGCGGTTTCAAGGAAGCTTATCAAAAAAACTCCACCTTGAGTGACTTCTGACCAAGGTTTTGGTTACCGGTCGAAATTTCTGTTTGAGAGGTCTCTAGTTCGAATGTTCGTTCATTCACTTATTTTAATTCAAAATTAAACTATAAAATTCGTTTGAAATATTGTCTGTATTTCTTGGTAACCGAGGTAACCACGTTTACCAGCCCCCCTCGATAAAATTGCCTCATTCGGTAACCAAAATCTTGGTCGGGGGTGACTTTAACATTATTAGAAGGAGAGAGGACAAGAACAATGATAACTTCGATGGCAGGTGGTCATTTATGTTCAATACCATCATTGAAAGCTTGAATCTGAGAGAGATAGAGCTTTCGGGTAGAAAATTTACTTGGGCTAATACCTTGCCAAACCCGACGTTTGAGAAACTGGATCGAGTCCTAGCGCACGTCGAATGGGAGCAAAAATTTCCCCTGGTAACAGTCCAAGCGTTATCGCGCGGAATCTCTGACCACACACCCCTACTGGTTGACTCTGGTGAGGCAACGCATATGGGGAACAAAAATACTTTCTCTTTCGAATTGGCGTGGTTCGAAACAGAAGGCATTTTGGATCTGATAGCCAGGGTATGGGCTAAAGATGCAGGAGGTCGGACCTCC
>NW_021241582.1:0-1534 GCF_002162155.2 Triticum dicoccoides | reverse complement strand
CTTAGGGAAATGTTCCAACCATCATATCTGCCTGAGATTCAGCTCTGGTTGGTGTTAGGATATTCCAGGCTCATCGAGTCTTAGGAAGAAAAATGAAAGTTTGCAACACAAATCGACGAGATGACGTTGCGGGATTCTCGGGAGATGAACTACGATAGCAAGCTCCAAAACATGAGCTGGTTCTGCTACAAACATGTGAACACGTTGTCCCAGACAAGCATGACCACGTGGTAGTCTTATAATAAAACACTACCGAGTTCAGGAGGGGGAACCATCAACGAGGGTATCGAAGTTCTTTCATAAGTCCGGATTAGCTCTTATGAAGGAACTCCTTCTCCTTGAACAAATCAATCAGTGGCTTGGTGTGCTAGGGATACATATAGATTGAAGGTTGCAAGTCTTCAAACCACAGCATTCTTCGCACGTGTGCATGACTGATTTGGAATGATTCCAAAGAAAGCAACATTGACTTTCTTGAATCCACGGCGGCAACTTGCATCAGATGCACATGAATTAAAGGAAGTCACTACTTTCATTCAAACATATGCTTCATGAACTAGCATGAACAAATGCTTTCAAAAGTTTCCAACACTAGCTTAATGTTCAGCAAAATTATGGAGAAGACAAGGATGTTGTCAATGGGCACAACAACAATTCATCTGGGTTTCCTTTTAAAAGGAATTCCATAGTTAAGTGAACAAGTGATAGCATTGGTCAGACCCAAAAGATATAATGGTGTATGCTCGAGGGATCAACCACGAATAAGACAACATTACGAGCATCGTTGGTACTGATTTGATTTGACGATAGCCCACACTCAAATCAAAGGATTGATAAGACAATAGGTCCAGCAACTGATCACAAGGACCAATCGATGAAGATATCATCTTTCTTCAACACACACTACACAAGAATATCCCTTTGGAACGAACTAAGTCAGGTAAGCTTTTATCTTCCAACTCTCCAAGTTGTCGTTTATCTTAACCAACTAGCTCAGGGATATCTAACACCGATTCTTGGAGAGAAGGTGGTTCACAAGAAACCAACTTGATCACGAACTCAACATAGCGGTCAGGTGACAACCCGGTAACACCTCCAAGAAGATATTTGGAAAGTCACGAACCACCGGTATGTTACTAAGCTCGAGAACAATCTTGCTTTTGAGGGCAAGACGATATGATCAAATGAGTGAGGACTTGACAAGATCCGAACTCACCAATCGAAGGGTGCACCGAAATAAGGACTAGGTAGCACGATCAGTCTTAGAAGGATGATTCATACCAACACGCTAAGAATGAAATTATTATCCTTTAACTACCAAGCAACAGAGTTGCTAGCAGTATTGATTTCACACATCACAATTCATTTGTCGGTATTCCGGTTGCATCAACACGAGGGCCGAGGAATGAACAGTGATGGCAAGAAGTGTCACTGTACCAAGAGTTCATGGGATGGTGTGCAATTCCTATAACAATCTCGATATAAAATATGTAATACTCCAAGGTAGAGCAGAACCAAAAGCTGGATTGGCATT
>NW_021241581.1:0-1092 GCF_002162155.2 Triticum dicoccoides | reverse complement strand
CGAGATTGAACAAGGTATCGGTATACCGACGATCGAATCTCGGGCAAGTACCATACCGCTAGACAAAGGGAATTGTATACGGGATTGATTGATTCCTTGACATCGTGGTTCATCCGATGAGATCATCGTGGAACATGTGGGAGCCAACATGGGTATCCAGATCCCGCTGTTGGTTATTGACCGGAGAACATCTCGGTCATGACTACATGTCTCCCGAACCCGTAGGGTCTACACACTTAAGGTTCGATGACGCTAGGGTTATAAAGGAAGTTTGTATGTGGTTACCGAATGTTGTTCGGAGTCCCGGATGAGATCCCGGACGTCACGAGGAGTTCCGGAATGGTCCGGAGGTAAAGATTTATATATAGGAAGTCCTGTTTCGGCCATCGGGACAAGTTTCGGGGTCATCGGTATTGTACCGGGACCACCGGAAGGGTCCCGGGGGCCCACCGGGTGGGGCCACCTGCCCCGGGGGGCCACATGGGCTGTAGGGGGTGCGCCTTGGCCTACATGGGCCAAGGGCACCAGCCCCTCGAGGCCCATGCGCCAAGATATAGGAAAAAGGGGAGAGTCCTAAAGGGGGAAGGCACCTCCGAGGTGCCTTGGGGAGGATGGACTCCTCCCCCCCTCTTAGCCGCACCCCTTCCTTGGAGGAAGGGGCAAGGCTGCACCTCCCCCCTCTCCCCTGCCCCTATATATAGTGGAGGGGAGGGAGGGCATCCATACCTGAGCCCTTGGCGCCTCCCTCCCTCCCGTGACACCTCCTCCTCTCCCGTAGGTGCTTGGCGAAGCCCTGCAGGATTGCCACGCTCCTCCATCATCACCACGCTGTTGTGCTGCTGCTGGATGGAGTCTTCCTCAACCTCTCCCTCTCTCCTTGCTGGATCAAGGCGTGGGAGACATCGTCGAGCTGTACGTGTGTTGAACGCGGAGGTGCCGTCCGTTCGGCACTAGGATCATCGGTGATCTGAATCACGACGAGTACGACTCCATCAACCCCGTTCACTTGAACGCTTCCGCTTAGCGATCTACAAGGGTATGTAGATGCACTCTCTTTCTACTCGTTGCTGGTCTCTCCATAGATAGATCTTG
>NW_021241580.1:0-4576 GCF_002162155.2 Triticum dicoccoides | reverse complement strand
CCCTCCCCAAATTTTTCCTTATATATGTAACATTAGCAACAAGTGGTATCTACCAAAATAGATTATTATGAAACAATATACAATGAATTTACAAAAAAACTATATACACTAAATATATTGGAGCTTTGATACATGTTTCGACTACGAAAAAAGAATGGGCCAAAGGCTCAACATGTGGACCAGACACAAAAGCATCAAGACAAATGGCCCAAGATCGTGATGAGTGTCACACATTTGATGGTGCCAACTATGACAATCTCGACATAAATAAGACAATAGGCGGTTCATCCCCGCTTCTCCTTTGATGGATTATGGACTGAAATAATCAACTTAGGTACTATCGGGCTGAAGCAAACCAAAATCTAGAATCTTATGATCCATAGAAATAATCGCACCACATGGAGAAGCATCTTCATCCTCAGGAATTGATCTCTAGTTGTATGAAACCTAGGTGTGGTTGCAGAGCTAATGCAAACATTTGCGACTATAAATGGCTAGATTTTTTTTACTTCAGATGGTAAGAATGTTGAGAGTAAGGATCTCAAATAGGACATTGATGAGTGAAATTTAACTATAGTTCTCTAGTACTCTTAATATAATTTATACTCTGAGATTATATTACAACTAAATGTTTAAGATGTGATTTGATCCAATATTATAATTTAACACCATTATAGGGACATGTTACATTAGTCATTCCTCATTTGATGTATATTTTTGAGGAAACATTTTATTCAATTAGGTGTCTCTATGTCAAATATTTTTTCGAAAAAAGTAACATACATTAATATTATAATTTTGACTCGAAAATGAATCATGATGTATATGTATGTATTGTGGTACATTTTCTTATCCGTAAATACATTGGGAGAGAACACTAAAGAATATTTCGTTATAAATATGTTGATACACACTTATAGAGCATATGTTTGTCGATCTTTACTTGTAACCGTCAATGGAAAATTCTAGATCATATGCTTGTGTATTTGTGCAGGAAAAATAATGTCTTAAAGTTACAAATATATAATACAAAAATCCTAGTATTTTAAGGGGATATAGAAGCGGAAAAAAGAGAAGAATCCATTGCATGATAAGAAGCAAATTACTTCAGGTATTATCAGCTAGAATGCATGAGAGTGACTACTACTGCTGATTATACGTATTGCATAAAACATATAATTCAATATAGTTATAATGAGAAATATTCGTATATGTTAACCTTGCTAAGCTGGGGAGGTTGTGCGTTTTGATCTTTGTTTAACATGAAACAATTTTTATTTTCTACTTATGTGTGAAAGATTAAGCCGCGTCTGTTTGTTGAAAAAAAAAACATGGCCAGAAGCGAGACCCTTATTTTCAATCTCTATTTTTATGTCCTTAAGTGTGGTTGTAACTAAAACACAAACCAAAATTTGAAAGTTAGACCTCACCAAGTGTAACTATCATAAGAGTATCATGTAGTGCCACCTATGTAAAAATAGCATTGTAATTAAGGATGAGAGAGACTGTATTATCATGTATAGTATTTATAGCGCATTAAATGTGAAAAGTTGGTAACAAACCAATCATACCCACAACTTCGTTTTCATATTCTAGAAATGAAGACATAAGTGATAATAGGATACGACTGTCATATTATGGATTCTAGATGCAGTATCTAAAATAGTATCATCCATCACGTACTAGCACATGATGCATGCATGGTGAGTTGCCTTACTAAAATTTGAATTCTTAATGTTGAGAAGATCAAGAAAGATTATACTCCAATAGGTATTAAACCAGTGGAATGTTGCATGATACTAAAATACCCATGGATGATACGTCTCCAACATATCTATAAATTATGAAGTATTCATGCCATGTTTACAGCAATTTTATATGGTTTTGGTATGATTTCATTAGAACTAACCCGGACCGACGCTGTTTTCAGCAGAACTACCATGGTGTCGTTTTTTGTGAAGAAATAAAAGTTCTCGGAATGGGCTGAAAATTTACGGTGATTTTATATGGACCAATAGAGACCCCCAGACCCCCAGAGCATCTTATGGTGTTCTTCCCTCTCTACCTTGTGATGAATTGAATCTTTTCCTTTGAGGTTTTGTTATGTCGGATTGAATACTTGGGATGTGAGAGCACTTGATGTATGTCTTGCGATGGGATATCCATGGTGACAATGGGATGTTCTACTGATTACCTTGATGTATGTTTTGGTTATCAACTTGCGGATTCCCGCGGTGATATTGGGGTAATCTATGCATATGGGTTGATACACATTTTCATATTCCTTTCTCCGATAGAAATCTTGGGGTACTCTTTGAAGTTCTTTGTGTTGGATTGAATATTATGAATCTGAAATTGTGTGATGCATATCGTATAATTGACCCACGGATACTTGTGGTGACATTGGAGTATCTAGGTGACATTAGGGTTGATTGATGCGTGTCACTTGGTGTTATTTTGGTACGAACTCTAGGGCTGTTTGTGACACTACAAGGATTGTTTCGTACCCTACAAGCAATTTCATCTTATGTTCTCCACGATAGGAACTTTGGCCTAATTCTTGGTTGCATATTGAGGGATTATTATATGATCCAACTATGTTATCATTGTTGAGAGAACTTGCAGTGGTGAAAGTATGAACCCTAGGCCTTGTTTCCAAGCATTGCAATACCGTTTTGCTCACTTTTACTACCTGTTACCTTGCTGTTTTTATTTATTCAGATTATAAAAATATATTTCTACCATTCATATTACACTTCTATCACCATCTCTTCGCCGAACTAGTGCACCTATACAATTTACAATTGTATTGGGTGTGTTGGGGACACTAGAGGCTCTTTGTTATTTGGCTGCAGGGTTGTTTGAGAGAGACTATCTTCATCCTACGCCTCCCATGGATTGATAAACCTTAGGTCATCCTCTTGAGGGTAATTTGCTACTGTCCTACAAAACTCTGCGCTTGTAGGCCCAACACGACTCTACAAGAAGAAGGTTGCATAGCAGACATCAAGCTCTTTCCCGGCGCCGGTGCCGGGAAGGTGAGTGCTTGAAGGTATATCTTTAGATCTTGCAATTGGATCTTTTAGTTTCTTGTTTATTCACTAGTTTGGCTTATAAAATAAAACTACAAAAAAAGGAATTGAGGTTGCCTCATATTATTCATCTCTATAATGTCTTTCGTGAAAATAATGGAAAGGAAAATTGTGCTTAATTGATAGAAGAAGAAGTCAATAAAATGCTTGGCACTAAATATTTGAATTATGAGCATGATTGCAATGTTGTTAGTATGCATTCTTTGAATATGCATGATGCTAATGATATGCAAAGCCACAAGCTTGCGGATGCTTTGTTTGATTAACATGATATTTTTATTCCCCCATGTTTTGATGTGCAAATTTGTTATAATGTTAGCATACGTCCTATTTATGATTATTACAATGATGAATGTGGGTTTGGGAGAGTGTCAACTCTAAGTAGTGATCCAGCTAATTTGGAGGGTGTCAAATCTTCTCGCAATATTTATGAAAGTGAATTTGGAGAGGTCAAGTGATGAATCGACTATTTTGGAAGAGGTTTCAATTGATTATTATCAGAACAAAGTTACTTTCTATGATGATTATAGTGATGACACCTATGTTAAAATAATAATAATAACCATGAAACTTGTCATGATGATTTTAATCAAGTGTCATATGATAGTTATTTCATTGAATTTGCTCCTCCCACTACTAAGAATGAGAAGAATTTTGCTTATGTGGAGAGTAGTAAAATTTCTATGCTCATGCATCAGGAAAATAGTTTTTATGTGATAGCTACATCGTTGGATTCATTCACGATGCTATTGAAAAATTATTATGGGAAAGGAACACATGCTTTTACATATCTCAATAATATCAAGTTTCCTCTTTATGTTTTAGAAATCTTGAAGTTATATGCTTGTTTTGCCTTCCTATGCTAGTTGATTCTTGTTCCCATAAATTGTTTGCTCACAAAATCCCTATGCATAGGAAGTGGGCTGGACTTAAATGTGATTGCCATGTGATTCATGATGCTCTCTTTGTGTTGCAATTCTTATCTTTACATGAGCATCAATGAAATCATCATGCCTAGCTTAAAAAGGCATTAAAGAAAATCGCTTGTTGGGAAACAACCCAAATTTTACCCTTATTGTTTTGGTGTGATCACATGATTAAGCTACTGTAGTAATCGTGCTTTATAGCTTTTGTTTCAATAAAGTGCCAAGTAAAGCCTTTGGGATAGTATGGATGATAGTTGACTTTATTATGTCAAAAATAGAAAGTTTTGCGTCCAGTACAGAAAAGCCTATAAATCACTGGAACGTGATAATTAGCTGAAAGTTTTACACATGATTGATATAACGATTTCCTAAGTTGTCCTAATTTTTCAGAATTTTAGAGTTTTATAAGTATGGTGAATGTACACATCATTACAGGCTGTTCTGTTTCTGACAGATTCTATTTTCAATGCATAGTTTGCTTGTTTTCTAGTTTCTATGGCTTATATTGGTCAATTTGTAGAAATGATATGGTATGGTAACCATTGTGTGAGAATAGTT
>NW_021241579.1:0-2323 GCF_002162155.2 Triticum dicoccoides | reverse complement strand
GAGTGCAGCAACAACTTGCACGTTTTAGGCACAAGCAAATCAAGAAAATACGTGGATAGCAACTGATATTTCAGTTCATATTAGATGACTATACCTCAAGTATTGCAACCAACATTACTATGTATAAAATATTTTTAGATTAAGAAAACAATTCGTCCGTATTGCATGCAAATGTTGAATGGGAGCCTTTTCTACTATATGATGCTCTATACTGTTCACTATCTACTACATTCCACAGTATATATAATTCTTATTTTTTTCATAATTAACATAAATATTTTATGTTTTTTAGTAGAAGTATGTTGCTGACAATATATTATTGTGCAGGACACCAAAAAGACTAGGAAAGGAACACCTTTTGTGTTGTATTCAGATGAAGAGTTGGAAAGTAAGGTTAGTCCGGAGAAAGATGAATTCTTCCAAGAATTAAGACCTAAGAGAGATTGTAAAATAACTCTTAGATATGGCAGTGCTGACCTAATACCAGAAAACAATATTGATGTTGGACATGCAGAAATCAAAGGAACTGAGATCAGTCAAAGATCAAAGGAATTCAAGAGATTCATAAAGGGAATCAAAAGACAAGTCGAACATGGATGAATATTTAGCAACATTTAGGATGTAACACAACGTACTGGAACATCAGATTTTTACTTTATATATATATACTTTGTTGTTAATTAGTCTCTTTCCTTTATATCGGCAAATTACTAAAATGCCTTATATCTTGAGTAGATGTTAGCTTTATATCTTCAATAAATGTCTAAAACAATTTAATCTTGGCGACCATATTCAACATGCGTCAAACTCATTGTGAACCAAATCAAAAAACAACATAATGTATTTGTTACAAAAATACCAGGAAATAATCATATACATACCCACTAATCTATTTGGAAAATTTAATGATAACAAAATATAATGTAGCATATGCAGGTGATCAAAGAATCCAAACGTGCAAATACACAAAGGAAAATAGGTAAAGTTTGCTACCTGAGCAACCAATCTCAAACGTGCGATACGAGAATCTAATGTTAGTGAATTGGACATCATTAGCAAGGCCAAAAATGAAAGAGCTACTACAGCTGACAATCTCAATAAGCTAGCCCGTGCATCGCACGGGTTGACGACTAGTACAAATAACATGTCACGATGATTGCAATGGAGGAGTGACGTACCATAGCACACTATATAGGCTCACCGCTGCCTCTCCTTTTTTGCGATGTTGCATGAAATTGCCACATACATCTTGTACTTTTTCATTGTGTAACCCTATCTGCAAGTTGACACGGCTAATTTTAGACATCTCTACATGATACTACATCGCATATCCCTTGCGCATATTTAAACCACCAATTAACGATTGTGTGCGTACCATAAACTAGCCATGACTCTGTATGCTGGACTAGCAGGCACTCTAAGAGAGCCTAATGTAGTGCACTGGAATTCCTACATGCCACCTACGATTTTGTGTAATGTACTGCCCCTATTCCTAAATATATGTCTTTGTAGAGATTCCAGTATGGACCACATACAGATGTATATAGATGCATTTTCGAGTGTAGATTCACTCATTTTGCTCCGTATGTAGCCTATAGTGGAATCTCTAGAAAGACTTATATTTAGGAACGGAGGTACGAGGTAGTATCATGTATGACATCGACTTATCTAATTTAGCAGCCAGTAGTAGAAATCATTGTCTGCACAAAGGGATTACTGTTTGAAAATCCTAGTAAAGCATGCTGGCAGGCACAGAACAATACAAGAGTGAGAGACGCGCTTACAAGATCATAGCAATGCCTCAGTCCAGGATCTTGGTTGGCCAAGCTGTTAGATCCAGAAGAAACATCGTCCTTGTAGTTTTTGCCAGCTGCATAACAGGTAACAGCGACCGGTTAGTATATTTGAAGTACATCGGGCAGGTGATGCAGGACGGGTTTAAAGGTGACAAGTACCTATGTAACGCCCCAAATATAACTTTCCCAATTTGTACTCCAACTCTTGCCGTTTCCGGCGTTAAGTTATATTTATTTCTCGGGTTCGGGTCTTTGTCCTCGTGTGTTGTTTTCGTTATCATGCATCTCATATCATGTCATCATGTGCATTGCATTTGCATACGTGTTCATCTCATGCATTCGAGCTTTTTCCCCGTTGTCCGTTTTGCATTCCGGCGCTTCGTTCTCCTCCGGTGGTCATTTCTAGCTCTCTTTCGTGTGTGAGGATTAAACATTTCCGGATTGGACCGAGACTTGTCATGCGGCCTTGGTTTACTACCGGTAGACCGCCTGTCAAGTTTCGTTAACCGAAGGACCGAAAAGGCCTC
>NW_021241578.1:0-1592 GCF_002162155.2 Triticum dicoccoides | reverse complement strand
GCTTGAAAACGATATAAAGAACGTCGGAATCGGAGTTACGGCTTGGAAATGGCAAGCGATTCAATTATGACACCGGTCTGCGATTTACAGCAAGTAGCCAACTAAATGCAATGAGATGAATATGATACAGCACCCAAACATGACAACAAAATACATGGCAGGGATGTATTCAAGATGCTTAACAAAAGTCTAGCACTGAGCTACGGCCAATTCACCCATTAATAGGTTCAAACAAGCATGGCAAAAATGCATATGGCAAACAGATTTCAGACTTAGTGAAATTAACACTTGTCTGGAATTTCAGATCAGGTAGCCCTCTTCGAAGCAACAAAACTACATGCTACAGGACCTGAACATGGCAAAGTAAAGCATGGCATGGAGCTACTCAAAGAGCTTAACAAAAGTCCCTTAGTGACCTTGAGCCAAAAGAGATCAGAAAATGCAATTGCAAGTATGTGAACATGGCAAAAACATAATCAGATCACAGACTTAGTGAAAACTGGAGCATGCTGAAAACAGATATCAATTAGGCATGTTTACGAGCTCGATGCACTCGCTACGGAGCAAGTCGTGATAAACTAAGCATACATCTATCAAGAACACACAAAATGCAAGCTATACATGGCAAGAACAATAGCATAGCATGCACGGATCAACTACGACATCATCGGCAAAATTGCAAACAAGTTGACAATCTGCATAGATTCACAAAGTAGCAAAAGTAGAGCTCGATTGACTCAAGCTAGGGTGCTACATAATTGCAAACAAGGACATGAATGGATAGAGCACTACAAGAATAACAAAACTTCCTTACTGATCATCCTCAAAAGAGGCACGGATCTCTCGGAAACAACAAGAACATATGGCCATATGAAATAAACAGCCCAAGGACTTAGTGGAATTACTAAGTCCCTGAAATCAGCACTACCAAGTGCCTCACTTCGCAAGCTTGCACTAGTCACCACACACATCACAAAAATATATGGGTTGCATCTCTGGAAAGATGGCAAAACCCTTAACAAAATATATGTAGAGCTCATGGGCATATCATGCACACAATAATCATGGCAAAAATGACAAATATGCAAATGGAGTAGCAGATCTGACAATTATCTCAAGTAGCCCTCTTTTAACAGCATTTCGGGCATCAAGATGAACTCAAATGAAAATGATGCAATGGAATGAAATGATGTACTCTCTGCGGTGAACATTTTGATATGCTATATGCCAAAAACGGAGTTACGGATGCGGAGATACGACACGATAAATAGGAGCACTTGAACTAGGAAAACCGGGGACTTAGTGAAAAAAATCAACCTCTCTCAGATCTAGGGTTTGCACGGAAACCGAGGCGCGGTCGGGGCACTGTTCACGACGGAGTTGGAGGTCGCCGGTGATGGCGTCGGGCGGCGCGGCGACCGGCTTGAGGGAGAGGACGGCGGAGGGCGGCGGGGTCGCCGGACCCGGCCGCGGGGCGGCGAGGCGACAAGGGAAGGCGGCGGGGCGCTGCTCCGGGCGGCGAAGCGCGGCTCCGGCCGGCCGGCGTCGAGCGGCGCGCGGCGGCTCCGGTCGCCGGGGCGGAAAGAGGCGAC
>NW_021241577.1:0-2210 GCF_002162155.2 Triticum dicoccoides | reverse complement strand
GCAGATTTTTGTAATAAAGTCGTGAACCATATTCATTCGAATGTTAATGAATCTGAAGTTTGGCATTCACGTCTTTGTCACATAAGTTTTGGTGTTATGACGCGGCTAGCCAAGTTGGATTTAATCCCGAGTTTCACTTTAGCCAAAGGTTCTAAGTGCCTTTCATGTGTGCAAGCTAAGCAACCTCGCAAGCCTCATAAGGCCGCGGAGGAGAGACACCTGGCACCATTAGAACTCATACATTCTGATCTTTGTGAGATGAATGGTGTGTTGACTAAAGGTGGAAAGAGATACTTCATGACATTGATAGATGATTCCACTAGATATTGCTATGTGTATCTGTTAAATACTAAAGGTGAGGCTCTCCACTACTTTAAAATCTATAAGGCAGAAGTTGAAAATCAACTTGAAAAGAAAATTAAACGAGTCCGGTCAGATCGTGGTGGAGAGTACTTCTCGAGTGAGTTTGATTCCTTCTGTGCGGAACACGGCATTATTCATGAGAGGACGCCTCCCTATTCACCCCAGTCAAACGGGGTTGCCGAGCGGAAAAACCATACTCTAACTGATTTGGTTAACGCCATGTTAGATACATCGAGTTTATCCAAGGCATGGTGGGGGGAGGCTATATTGACGGCATGTCATGTCCTGAATAAAGTTCCGACAAAGGATAGTGAGATCACTCCCTATGAGAAATGGGCAAAGAGAAGGACGACACTCTCGTACTTGGGCACTTGGGGCTGTTTGGCGAAAGTCAACGTGCCGATCCCCAAAAAGCGTAAGCTTGGACATAAGACCGTGGACTGCATTAATTTGGGCTACGCTAAGAACAGCGTTGGCTATAGATTTCTAGTAGTGAAATCTGAGGTACCTGACCAGAAGATCGGTACAATTATGGAGTCTAAGGATGCTACATTCTTTGAGGATATTTTTCCTATGAGAGATATGCAAAGCACTTCTAGATAGGAATCTGAGGAGACTCCTGAACCTGCCATCCCTATGGAATATTATGAACAAACACATGATGAAAATCCCGAGGAGGATGACGAGGAAACCCTTGGTAGGGGCAAGAGACAAAGGACTGCAAAGACCTTTGGTGATGATTTCTTCGTGTACCTCGTGGATGATACTCCCACTTCTATTTCAGAAGCGTATGCCTCTCCAGAAGCTGACTACTGGAAGGATGCGGTCCGTAGCGAGATGGATTCCATCATGGCTAACGGGACATGGGAGATCACTGACCGTCCCTATGGTTGCAAACCACTGGGATGTAAGTGGGTGTTCAAAAAGAAGCTTAGGCCCGATGGTACGATTGAAAAGTACAAGGCTAGGCTTGTGGCCAAGGGCTATGACCAGCAAGAAGAGGAAGATTTCTTTGATACTTATTCACCTGTGGCTAGACTGACCACCATTCGAGTATTACTCTCGTTGGCGGCCTCACATGGTCTTCTCGTCCATCAGATGGATGTTAAGACGGCTTTTCTAAATGGAGAGCTAAAGGAGGAAATCTACATGCAACAGCCTGATGGCTTTGTGATAGATGGTCAGGAAAGAAAGGTGTGTAGGTTGATAAAATCTTTATATGGCCTGAAACAAGCACCTAAGCAATGGCATGATAAGTTTAATACAACTCTGACATCTGTTGGTTTCGTTGTTAATGAGGCTGACAAATGTGTATACAATCGCCATGGTGGGGGCGAAGGAGTTATACTGTGCTTGTATGTTGATGACATACTGATATTCGGAACAAACCTCAAAGTCATTGAGGAGGTCAAATTGTTTCTATCTCAGAACTTTGAGATGAAAGACCTTGGTGTGGCTGATGTTATCTTGAACATCAAGCTACTGAGAGATAATGAGGGTGGGATCACACTTCTGCAATCCCATTACGTTGAGAAGGTGTTGAGTCGTTTTGGATATTCGGACTGCACACCATCTCAAACACCATATGATCCTAGCGTATTGATTCGAAAGTCCAAAGGCATGGCTAAAGATCAATTGAGATACTCTCAAATCATTGGTTCACTGATGTACCTAGCGAGCGCAACGAGGCCTGACATCGCGTTTGCTGTGAGCAAACTGAGCCGGTTTGTTTCCAAACCGGGTGATGTACATTGGCATGCTGTTGAGAGAGTTATGCGCTATCTGAAAGGTACTATGAACTATGGACTTCACTATACCGGATACCCGTCGGTACTTGAAGGGTATAG
>NW_021241576.1:0-2162 GCF_002162155.2 Triticum dicoccoides | reverse complement strand
AGAGTTGATTGCAATATAATTTAATTCGATTTGGTTGTATGAAATATGAATATTTAGATTGATAATATGAGAGTGGAGATTTATTAAAATAAATACGATTTATCGACGGTGAGTCACTCATCTTATGCTTTCATGAATGGGCCTTGCATGCATGGGACCCTTCTAGGTTTGACCCTCTTTGCTTCTTGCCCATGTGGTTGACTTTGTCTTTTTATGTCATATTCTTCTTTGACTTGTTGACTATGAAAAAATGTTTTGCTTATATGTTTGTTGTCCGTCTTTGATTATACATGGGACGCTTCTGGATTTTAGTCTATTTGCTTCTTCTTTTAATTGGGGGTAAACCATGTATTACTCAATCACAATGTCTTTAGACTCATTAATGGCAAGCTCTAATTAAAACTTCAGGAGGACCCGAACCGATCCAATGCTATAGTCCTATCCTCTATTCTAGCAAAACTAGCCAGACGATCACTAGCCTTATTTTAGGTACGAATTACATGAGTAATACAATAATCATTATGACCTCTCAAGTACTTGATTTCCATGACAATGGAGGCATAGACTCATTTGTCACCTCTTGGCTCTGTATCATAGCAACCGCAGTGATCGAAACAATCTCAATGCTGATAGGAAGGTCACTCCTTTGGATAGCAATGGAGAGCCCTTCCATACATGCGCAATTCCGCATCCAGCGCATCCGGACAAAAGTATAACTTCCTACATGTCTTTTTCTTTTGTGAGAAACTTTCAATCTATTCATCTTCAATCGTGGCAGTACAAAGAATAACACAGATAATACAATAACAACCCTGTCCGTGGACCACCTAGCAACGTCTACAAGCACTGGAGTGAGCCAAAGGCGTGCCGCTGTCATCGACCCTCCCTAACCAAAGCCGGGCAAACCTTGTTGTAGTAGACAGTCGGGAAGTCGTCGTGCTAAGGCCCATAGGACAAGCGCACCAGAGTGGCAACCATCGCCGGTGAAGAAAGTCATAGGTCAGAAGGATCAAATCTGTAAACACCCTACACGTCGGGAAGATAATGGCCCCTACTTCGATTTGCAATATCATAGCAGTACCAACCTCTCCATCTGTGACATCGCAGCCATCCGAATTGAGCTTTACTCAACCATACTTAGGTGGATACCACACCGGGTGCAACTTCTAAAGATGGAACGCTACAAGACGACTTGGTAGCTACATCATATGGTAAGACCATCTTCTGTTTGCAAGGGTCAATGTTAGAGTTCCAACTTAATGCCAATCAAAGATTCAAGGTAACTTTGAAGAAATCTGCAAGACACATCACGCGAGGAGCTGGTTTGTGATATACATTCATTATGAACATGCCAGCACCTCCTTAAGGCCATGAGCATCATGCAACGCTCAATATCATCCATGCGAGCAAGAGCGTGAAACAACCATTCTTTCCTCGTATTCAAAGTGATGTAGATATTCGAGAGCCTCCACACTTTGGACATGGCCATATACAACTCTCGTGCATGGGCACCGAAGGAGTGGGTGGTAATTATCTTCAGCCTCCATCGCACAAATTGGGCATGTACTAACAACTTCAAGACCAATCTGATGTCGTTTGCCAAGTCAGTAGGGAGTTTGTTGCCACACACCATGCAAAGTTTCGGACAATCGGCGGCACACCATAAGACAATATATATTTCCAACAAGATTGAGCACCCGTCGGGTTTGAACTAGTGGAAACCGCACTCCCCTAATGAGGTTCATCAAACGCCAAATTATATGCACTTTTGACAGAACATTGACCCAATTTCTCACGACCCCATACTAGAACATCTTCCACCAAGCGAGGCGATGCATGCATCTTCATGATTTTAGACACATTAGCTGGAACAAAATACCTCCTTAAGAGCTCATGATTCCATGATCTGTTCTAGTTTAATAGGCCATCAACAAAACAAATGCGACAAGTACCTTGTGGAGAAATAGGCTTTAATAAAAAGGACATGGTAGCCAATAATCTCACCGAATTTGTATACTTCGCCCATTGCCAACTATCTGAACTAAGCCCTTTTTAGAGATTCCAAACCATGACTTATTGCCTGCCATGAGGAGGAAGCATTGCCTGTGAAAACTATATCCTCAAGCTTGCCATTAGGACATATCTTGCTTTAAGTACTTGGG
>NW_021241575.1:0-2141 GCF_002162155.2 Triticum dicoccoides | reverse complement strand
CCGGAGTCCTGTTAGCCCGCTACAGCCCGGTTCACCGGAGTCCTGCTAGCCCAGTGCTACAGCCTGGATTTACTCGCTGATGACCGACACGTTCGATGTTGGGTCATGGATGCCTGTCCCTGTAAGTTTGTGCCACTTTGGGTTTACGACTAGCCATGTCAGCCCGGGCTCCTTACCATATGGATGCTAGCGACACTATCATATACGTGTGCCAAAAGACGCAAACGGTCCCGGGCAAAGGTAAGGCGACACCCGTGGGAATACCGTGCGTGAGGCCGCAAAGTGATATGGGGTGTTACATGCTAGATCGATGTGGCATTGAGTCGGGGTCCTGACAGCGTTGGTATCAGAGCTTGACTGCCTGTAGGATTACCAAGCCAAACTGGTCGAAGTTGAGTCTAGAAATTCTTTAGTTATATAAGGGAATTGATTGTGGGATGGAACGTAAGGCTCTTTTTACTCCTTACACCTTATGCCTTCTGATCTGAGTCATCATCTTCTCTTCTACGGGGATTAAGAACTAGGCTATCTCTTCTTTCTATCAGGATCACGTGTTACTAATCCGTAGACTTATAGATTGTTGGACTTAAGCCTCGTTTCAGTTCCTGGTACTTCTGTATGTTAACTGTTGATCTCGAGACCTTGATATTGTGCCTCTGAGTGGTTATGCCACCATTTTTGTGAATGTCTCAAATCTTTTCTGAGCATTTACAGCCGTTATGCTGTCCGAGTCATTCCAGGTTTCTAAATAGTCTGATGCATTTGCAAATCCTTTCCCTCTGGTTCCGATGTTCCTTTATGCCAGCTCAATCACACTAATTGTTGAGTTGAGGTATTCTACTGCCTCGACCTTTATGTTGGAGTTATTATTATGACCCTAGGTGTCTCAGGGGATCATCTAGTAGTCTAGCCATGTTTTGTGTTCCCAGTGTGATGATTCTGGCCGTCATTATCGAAAGCATCCCGCGATGCCATTTAGTTAGTAGGTATTCTATTCCTGGGTTTTTGAACCCGAGATTCACTCTACTTACCTCATGTTGATAGGGTTTGCTAGTTCCTTTAGGATATTAGTAACCTTTGCGATAGTCCTCGAGGTTCGTGGTACATCCTTCTTCCAAATACCATGAACTACTTATGGCAGAAGTTCCTCGTTGAACTGAACGATCACAACCAGAGTGCTCTTGATGAGTTCTCCATTATATGTTATGGCTCTGCCAGTTCTACTTTTCTGCATGGGTTATTCGGAAGAAACTTGTTGAACTTGGTTCGACATACTAATCTATGCATCCACAACTCAGAAAGTTATATGTTCCTTTGAGTTGTCCCTCTTTAGCTGTCTACTGACCTTCGTCTATCAATTGATAGTCAGGAGTAATTGTGCACTCGTGTTATCAATGCTTATTACTCTTGTGGTCCGTCAAGCCATTCTGTCCTGAATGACTAGGAGAAGCAAACTCCAGTACCTCATCCATATTCAGGATTGGGTCAAAGCAGTTGTACTCCACAGATCAAATACTAATCCAGTTTTGTTCTGTTCCACCCTGGAGTGTTACCATCTTTATATTAAGATTATCATGGGAATGGCACACCATCCTATGAATTCTTGATTTAGTGATACTCTCGCCATCATTACTCATTCCTCGGTTTCGTGTTGTCGTAACCGGAATGCCGACAAGTGAGTCGTGGTGTGTGAAATCAATACTGCTAGCAACTCTGTTGCTTGGTAGTTAAATGGACGATAACCTCATTCTTAGCATGTTGGTTTTTGAATCATCCTTCTAAGACTGATCGTGCTACCTAGTCCTTATTTTGGTGCACCCTTCAATTGATGAGTTAGGATCTTGTCAAGTCCTCACCCATTTGATCATATCGTCTTACCCTCAAAAGCGAGATTGTTCTCGAGCTTAGTAACATGTCGGTGGTTCGTAATTTCCGAAGATCTTCTCGGAAGTATCACCAGGTTGTCACCTGACCGCTATGTTGAGCTCGTGATCAAGTTGGTTTCTTGTGAACCACCTTCTCTCCAAGAATCGGTGTTAGATATCCCTGAGCTAGTTGGTTAAGCTAAACAACAACTTGGAGAGTTGGGAGATAAAAGCTTGCCTAACTTAGTTTGTTCCAAAGGAATATTCTTGTGTAGT
>NW_021241574.1:0-1282 GCF_002162155.2 Triticum dicoccoides | reverse complement strand
AGATTGCTGCACCTGGGAAGGAGTTAAGTGCAGCAACAGAACCGGCCATGTTGTCAAGCTCAAGCTCAGTGGCTGTGGCTATGAAGCGCGAGTGGGAGGTGAGATCAGCCCCTCTTTGACTGCCTTACACCACTTGAGATATTTAGACTTGAGCTGCAGCAACTTCAGTGGGGTACAGATCCCAAAATTTCTTGGTTCTCTTACAAATCTTCAGCATCTTGATCTTTCTCGTGCAAGCTTTGTGGGAAGAGTACCTCCACAGCTTGGTAATCTCTCCAAACTTGCATTTCTTAGTGTCTCGGCCAATTCGTTATACTCAGATGACCTTGCATGGTTATCACATCTCACCTCACTGCAGTACCTTGACATGAGCTTCGTTAATCTTAGCTCCGTAGTGGATTGGGTGCATGCAATCAACAAGCTTCCGCCATTGAAAGTTCTTTGTTTGGAAGATAGTGATCTCAGAAACAGCCCTGCTACTCTCTCTCATTATAATCTAACAGCCCTCCGGGTGTTGGATATCAGCGGTAACCGCTTCCACACTGCACTTTCTGCCAACTGGTTTTGGCATATAACTACATTGACTTCTCTTGATCTCTCCACATCTGATTTGCATGGTTCAATTCCTGATGAAATGGGAAATATGACCTCTCTTGAAGAAGTTCACATAGGCGGCTATGAAACCAGCCTTACTGGTATAATACCATCAAATTTGAAGAATCTATGCAATTTGAAGATTGTGGACCTATCGGAGAGCAACACCACAGGGGATATAGGAGAGCTGATGGAACGGTTACCAAAGTGCTCATGGGACAAGCTGTACTCTTTGGATTTCTCGGACAACAACATCGGCGGGAGCTTGCCAAATTGGTTAGGACCTCTACCTAATTTGACCATTTTAGATTTGTCCAATAATTATATTGAAGGACCTATGCCACTATGGATAGGATCACTTCCACAACTGGCTTTCCTGTATCTTTATTCTAACCAACTGGTTGGTGAAATGAATGAAGATCACTTAGAAGGACTGAGAAGTTTACAAGAACTACGAATGTCAGATAACTCTGTTTCCATGGTGGTCAGGTCAGATTGGGTTCCTTCATTCAGGCTACAAGTGGCCAAGCTCAGATCATGCCGGCTTGGACCCACATTCCCAGCATGGCTCAGGTCGCAATCTAACATTCAAGTTATTGACATCTCTAATGCTTCCATTACTGATGATGTACCCGATTGGTTCTGGACCCTAGCTTCAAATGCTACTCTCTTGGATATGTCAAAAAAC
>NW_021241573.1:0-1005 GCF_002162155.2 Triticum dicoccoides | reverse complement strand
GCTTAAAACATCAATTTAACTTGTTTGATCATGCATGAAAATAGTACAGATGGATAGATTGGATTTTTCTGATCATTTTTCATATATAATTTGTCCAATTTGGAGTTACAGAATAAAAGTTATGAATTTTTGAAGTTTAAATAATATTCTGGAATTCCTGATTTAAATTAAATCCAGAAATTATAATTATTGCGCCAGCATGACGTCAGCATGACGTCAGTGGTCAACTGCGGCTGGCTGGAGTCAAACCTGACGTGTGGGGCCCACACGTCAGTGACAGGGGGGTTAAACAGGGTTAAATTAATTCTAATTATTAATTAGTGGCGCTGGGGCCCACTGGTCAGTGTCAGGGGTTAACTAACAGTGGTTAGTGCTAATCTAACCATCTGACCGACAGGGCCCACGCGTCAGTGACCCTGGGGGTCAAACCTCAGGTTGGACATGTCAAACCCCACCGGCGACATGACGCCGGCGAGGCCCAAGACGGCGGCGAAAGTGCTTTTTGCCATTCCGGCAACCAAATGGACGGCGGAAGGCATCTACGTGTTGCTGAGGTTGAGCCGCGGCTATTGGTGGTGGTGGTTGGGCTCGGGGTGGCCGGAGTTGACGGCGGCGAGCTCGGCTGCGGCTGCCGGAGTTCGGGTGCGGTCGGAATCGACGTTGCAGGGGGCTTGGGGAGGCGTTAGTGCGCGCTACGTGCTCCTAGTGAGGTGTGGAGCACGATGGTGTGCTCGGTTGGGTGCTACGGTGACCGTGGCCACGACGGCGACATCGCCAGCGGCGTGGAGCTCTCGGCCAAGGTGGGGCTAGGGCCTAGAGGTCGAAAGAGACCAGGGGAGAAGGGGGAAACGATCCGGGGGCTCACCGCGGGGCTGCAGAGGTGGTTAACGGGCTCGGGGACGCGCTGGAGACGACGAATTCGACGGCGACGATGATCGGAGCCCGAAGAGGGGAACGGCGACGTGGCGGCGATGCAGGGCTTCCGGGGAGCTGTGGAGCGGTGGG
>NW_021241572.1:0-414 GCF_002162155.2 Triticum dicoccoides | reverse complement strand
TAACCGATCGGTGCCCTAATGGGTAGGGTTGCCCGACAGGTATGGGCATGGGTCTAGAATTAGACCCATGGGTAGGGTCGTGGGTTTGAGATGAACCCGATAATTATTTAGGCATGGGTTTGGTATAGGTCAACTCGGTGAAACCCAACCCGACTGCCAGGTTGAGGTCCACTCATTGGTAGCCTGCATGGCCCGCTGTGTGCATTCCTGGTGCGGCGACAGCGTGGGCTCGTGTAGGAGCGGTCACTCGGGTAAAATTTTGGTACCTACTGTATGCCCTACTGCATGGTCGGTGCCAAGATCTGCTTCAGTCGTAGCCTACTTCAGTCGAAGCCTGTGAAGTCAACACGAGTAGGATGATGAGAAAAAGAAGGTAATATTTTCGATAGACTTAGATGAGCCTCCGAGCAAGTC
>NW_021241571.1:0-1553 GCF_002162155.2 Triticum dicoccoides | reverse complement strand
GGGGGCTACATGATCGTATTCGAATCCTAGCTTAACCCCTTTGGAACGTTTTACTGATCGTATTCGAATCAGAAACCTCCATTTTTATTTGGTTTAAGTTTTTGCAAACAATCTTTTGGATTTTGATACTTTTTGCTCATATCTGAAGCATATAAGTGTGGTTTTGTTTAAACCCGGCTTGACTTTTGACTATAAGTTGCCAGCTTATGACAATCATCATCTATGTGGAAGCATTGGCTTCTAAGGATTGGGTTATCACCCTTACTGCACAGGCCATGTAAACCGCCAAGGGTTCTTGTGATCTACTTGTGTGCAGGGTAAGATTACATTTGGGTGGTTACCCGCCCTGGCTCTTGATGTTAAGTCGCAAGGTGTAACGCCCTCGATGCGGCTATATCTCCCACGTGTCGAAGCACGACTTAGAGGCATAACCGCATTGAAAGCAATGTCGCAAGTGAGGTAATCTTCACACAACCCATGTAATACATAAGGGAAAAGAGATACATAGTTGGCTTACAATCGCCACTTCACACAAGACATGAATAAAGCATTACAACATCCAAATACAATCAAGGTCCGACTATGGAACCAAAATAAAAGAAGAACCCCAAATGCGACAAAGTCCCCGACCGACCCCAACTGGGCTCCACTACTGATCAACTAGAACGAAACAACATAAAGGACATGATCTTCATCGAGCTCCTCCTGAGCTTGGTTGCGTCATCTGCACGGACACATCGGCACCTGCAAGCTGGTTTTGAAAGTATCTGTGAGTCACGGGGACTCAGCAATCTCGCACCCTTGCGATCAAGACTATTTAAGCTTATGGGTAGGGTAAAAGGTATGAGGTGGAGCTGCAGCAAGCGTCTAGCATATATGGTGGCTAAACATACGCAAATGAGAGCGAGAAGAGAAGGCAAAGCACGGTCGATAAAAATATGATCAAGAAGTGATCCTAAAACAACCTACGTCAAGCATAACTCCAACACCGTGTTCACTTCCCGGACTCCGCCGGAAAGAGACCATCACGGTTACACACGCGGTTGATGTATTTTAATTAAGGTCAACTTCATGTTTTCTACAACCGGACGTTAACAAATTCCCATCTGCCCATAACTGCGGGCACGGCTTTCGAAAGTTCATAACCCTGCAGGGGTGTCCCAACTTAGCCCATCACAAGCTCTCACGGTCAACGAAGGATATTCCTTCTAGCGGGAAGACCCGATCAGACTCGGAATCCCGGTTACAAGACATTTCGACAATGGTAAAACAAGACCAGCAAAGCCACCCAGATGTGCCGACAAATACCGATAGGAGCTGCACATATCTCGTTCTCAGGGCACACCGGATAAGCAAGACGTCGGGTGGGCCAGCCCAGAGTTGCCCCTGGTAGCTCCGGACATCGCTCGGTTGGACCAACACTCAGAGGAGCACTAGCCCGGGGGGGTTAAAATAAGATGACCCTTGAGCCGGCCGACTCAAGGGAAAGAAAAAGGCTAGGTGGCAAATGGTAAAACCAATGTTGGGCCGTGCTGGAGGAGTTTTATTCAAGG
>NW_021241570.1:0-1501 GCF_002162155.2 Triticum dicoccoides | reverse complement strand
GAAATTCCCCCCTCTTCCTCCATATATACAGCCCTTCGGGCATCGTTTAGACTTTGGGTTTTGTTTAGATTAAAAGTTCGCCATAGCTGCAACTTCGCGTACTTCTTTGTGTTCAATGACCAGACAAAGGCGTCACATAACCCCACCTTGATCAATAAAGCTTTCATCTTATATTCGCAATACCCAGATTGCAATCTCAGTTTCTTGCTTGTTCTTCGTTTGCTCGCAGGAAACAGACCCTCGTGGTCAGGTTGATCGTGCTCCGGCGTGGTCAAAAACCTCTCGGAGTTGGTTTAGCGATTGCTAAGGCGCGACGTCCTCGCACGTTCGTAGTTGGATCGTGAAAGTTGACTTCCACCAAAGCAAAATCCATCATCTCATCAAAAGATGGGACACCTTTGCCTCTATCATAGGCCCTTCATTTGTAAACAAAACAAATGTATCCAATTTAGGCAGCATCATATTCTCATGAACATTAGAATCATTACGAGGAAATGGAAGTACCTGGTAATTTAATTGGTGTGCGCAAGCTCTTGTAATTGGTCCAGTATGTATAGCAGCAGGGGCTGTGGGTGTAACACAGGTATTGATGTCCTCATCATCCTCCTCTTCTTGAAATGAAGTCGTCCTCGACGGAAGCTCATCTTCCTCTCCCAAATAAGGCTTCAAATCTGCAATGTTAAAAGTGGGACTAACCCCAAAATCCGCAGGCAGCTCAAGTTTATATGCATTATCATTTATTTTATCTAACACCTTAAAAGGTCTGTCAGCACGTGGCATTATCTTTGATTTGCGCAAATCAGGAAATCTATCCTTACGCAAATGTAACTAGACAAGATCTCCAGGTGCAAACACAACATGTTTTCTACCCTTATCTCCAGCAAGTTTATATTTAGCATTCATACGCTCAATGTTTCCTTAGTTAACTCATGCATTTTTAAAATCAATTCAGCATGTTGTTTAACATCAAAATTAACCTTCTCCGAAGATGGAAGAGGCAACAAATCATTGGTGCACGAGGTAGGAAATCATATACAACTTCAAAAGGCCACATCTTAGTAGTAGAATGCAATGAACGATTATAAGCAAATTCAATATGAGGCAAGCATTCTTCCCACATTTTCTTATTATTCTTGAAAACAGCTTTAAGCATAGTAGACAATGTTCTATTGACTATTTTAGTTTGTCCATCAGTTTGGGGGTGACAAGTAGTACTAAAAAGCAGTTTAGTCCCCAACTTATCCCATAAACATCTCCAAAAGTGGCTAAGAAATTTAGTATCACGATCTGAAACAATAGTATTTGGCACGCCATGCAAGCTAATAATTTCACAAAAGAACAAATCACCAACATTAACAGTATCATCGCTTTTATGACATGGTATAAAGTGTGCCATTTTCGATAATCTATCCACGACAACAAATATGCTATCCCTCCCCTTCTTTGTTCGAGGTAAACCTTAAACAAAGTCCATAGATATATCCTGATGTAGGGTAGAACC
>NW_021241569.1:0-2410 GCF_002162155.2 Triticum dicoccoides | reverse complement strand
ATTTGACCAATATTTTGAACATGACCACATGTTGAAACTCTTATATATGGACAATATATGTCCACTGAGTTTCCCTAGGTTTTGTCAAATATTTTGGAAACAATAAAATAATTTTTCCCTATTAAAGACCATTTCTGGCCTTAAGAAAAATCTTATAAATAAAATAGGAAAATAGTTTTTTAAAACTATATTTTTGTGGTTTATGGGAGTCATTTATCTAATAGGTCTCAAATATACTCTTGAAATATATTTCATACCCCAAATCAAGTACTTGCAGTGCAAACCTCAATTTAGGGGTTTGTGGAAAACTAATTTTTGAAAATACTACTTGGCCAAATTATTTTTGTAAGAAAATACTATATTGTACTATACACATGGAATGATCATTGGTTCAAGAGTTTGGATCAAGGATATGAAGTATAGGAGTTGGAGGATTTTATTTGATTTTTAGAGCACTTGCAAACAGCAGTCAAACATTCAATGAAAGCAAAGACAAAACACTCAAAAGTTTTTGTCAAACCACATTTTATCATGATTGTTAGCTTTAGTGTAGTGGCATGAAAATCAGGGTGTGTCATTTCCCCCTCCCGGGGGGAAGTGTCCCCGGCAGAACAGCTCTGCCGGAGCCCTAGATTGGTTCCGCCAAGGTTCCGCCTCGTGGCGGCGGAGTCTCGTCCCGAAAGGTTCTCTGCTATTTTTTTCTCATCGAAAGACTTCATATGGGAGAAGATGGGCATCGGAGAGCCACCAGGGGGCCCACAGGTAGGGGGGCACGCCCGAGGGGGGGGGGGGCGCCCCCCACCCTCGTGAGCAGGGTGTGGGCCCTCTGACCTTCATCTTTGGCGATGATTTTTCTTTATTTATTTTAAGGTGTTCCGTGGAGTTTCAGGACTTTTGGAGTTGCACAGAATAGTCCTTCAATATTTGCTCCTTTTTCAGCCCAGAATTCCAGCTGCCGGCATTCTCCCTCTTCATGTAAACCTTGTAAAATAAGAAAGAATAACCATAAGTATTATGACATAACGTGAAATAACAGCCCATAATGCAATAAATATCGATATAAAAGCATGATGCAAAATGGATGTATCACCATGCACAGGCTAATCTGGTCCCGGACCCGACTACAAGGTCTGGGGTCAACACGGGGGCAATGCCGGATTGTGGCCTTCCCGAGGATTTGGATAATGTCTCCGTCACCAACTCCGAAGTGGAGAGTGTGATGAATCATTGGCGGCGGAGAGCGGCTATGCGCGATCCACATTTTATTAAAGAGGCATTCAATGCTCTCAGCTCAGCGGATGCTTACATCCGAGCTGCTCGTGATGGAGTTGCTGGAGCCACTCACCAGTTTTCAAAGGATATGCGGGTAAGAATTTTTTGTGCAGATTCAATAATCATATGCCAGTAGCCCCCGAGTCTTGAAGCAGTTGGCCGAACTGATTTAAGAGTCGTTACATCCTCAGGTACTTACAGAGAAAAATAATACATTATCCAAGGAGCTTGAAGAATGCTGAACTAAGCTTACTGTTGCCACCATCGAACTGGAAATTTTAAGGAAATCCAAGAAGGCGCCTAGTAAGTACAACAGTAGCTCGGAAATAGGACTCTGTGCCTATAGTGTTGTTGCTTAACTATGCAACGTTTCATTGGTAGGACCGATAAATCAGCTGGAGGAGAGGCTAAGGGCTGCTCAAGTGGACAAACAACATGCCGAAGGGCAAGAAGCCGCTGGTAAACATGTACTCACACGGACCATTGATGAGAAGAACAAACTACAAGATGCAAATATCAAACAAGCCAAAGAACTGAAGGACTTAAGAGCCCAACTATCGGATGCGGTGAAGGAGAACAGGAAGCTGAAAGGCGACATATTCAGTAGGTGTGCTAACTGGACATCCCGAGGGAGAAGTGTCTGGATTCCAAGGTGACCTGCTATAAGATATATCCGAAGTGCAAGAGCGATCTCGAAAATCATTGAGGAACATGGCCAAAGCTCCATGGCCATCTGATGCATCTCCAGGAAGTATGGAGGAGCTCGTGAATTTATTCAAGGGAGCTCGTTGCCGCTTCGAGTTATGGAAGATATCAGCATGTCGGGAAGGCGCACGAGGGGCCTGGGCCATGGTGAAAACATGGTACACCAGACTTGATCCGAATCATATGGCCCGGGTCGGACCGTGGGGACCAGATGGACAAGAGATTCCTATGAGCTTAGTGTATGACCAAGTAAAAATAGCCGCTAAGTTTTCTCAACAGGATTGTAAACTAGACAACCTGCTAGAGGGTCTAGAGGAGGAATAAGTTTTTGAGTCCAAGTAGCAATGTACTTTATCAACAAACTTATCTCCAGCCGAATTGTAAAACGATTGTCATGGCAGACTTTCTACTTTGACCTCCAGAACCCGAAGTT
>NW_021241568.1:0-1116 GCF_002162155.2 Triticum dicoccoides | reverse complement strand
GGCAAAAACAGGACGCACTTCATTTACAAACTGGACAATCTCTTTCGGAGTATCAGGGTTTCGGACGAGAACTCATCTGTTACACGGGCACTTCCATGCTTTTTAAACTTATTTGAAATCCCAATTTCTTTTGCGTTCAATATGCAGCATTCAAAGCGACGTCATCAATTTCCAACACGTTCTGACATCATTTGCTGTTTTTCAGTCATTTACCGATTTGTTTAGAGAGCTTAATAACCGTGAAATTGAAAATCACTACACAATGAACTATGAAAAAGTTGAACTTGGCATGGTATCATCATTTCACCCACATAGCATGTGCGAAAGAGTAGAGAGGGTCACGGCAAAAACTGGACGCACTTCGTGTACAAACTGGACAATCTCTTTCCTAGTATCAGGATTTCAGACGAAAACTCGTCTGCTACACGGGCACTTCAATGTTTTTTAAACTTATTTGTAATCCATAATTTTTTTTGCATTTAGTATGCAGCATTCAAAGCGATGTCATCAATTTCCAACACGTTCTGACATCATTTGTTGTTTTTCAATCATTTACCGATTTGTTTAGAGAGCTAAATGACCGCGAAGTTGAAAATCAATGAAAAAATGAACTCTGAAACTGTTGAAACTTGGCATGGTATCATCATTTCACCCGCATAGCATGTGCGAAAGAGTAGAGAGGGTCACGGCAAAAACAGGACGAACTTCATTTACAAACTGGACAATCTCTTTAGGAGTATCAGGGTTTCGGACGAGAACTCATCTGTTACACGGGCACTTCCATGCTTTTTAAACTTATTTGAAATCCCAATTTCTTTTGCGTTCGATATGCAGCATTCAAAGCGACGTCATCAATTTCCAGCATGTTCTGACATCATTTGCTATTTTTCAGTCATTTACGGATTTGTTTAGAGAGCTAACCGACCGTGAAATTGAAAATCACTACAAAATGAACTCTGAAAATGTTGAAACTTGGCATGGTATCATCATTTCACCCGCATAGCATGTGCGAAAGAGTAGAGAGGGTCAGGGCAAAAACAGGACGCACTTCATTTACAAACTGGACAATCTCTTTCGGAGTATCAGGGTTTCGGACGAGAACTCATCTGTTACACG
>NW_021241567.1:0-521 GCF_002162155.2 Triticum dicoccoides | reverse complement strand
TTTATAATCACTCAGTTATGTTGTGACGTTTGGTAGCACACAAAGTTTTCCTCCGGTAAACGGGAGTTGCATAATCTCATAGTTGTAGGAACATGTATAAGTCATGAAGAAAGCAATAGCAACATACTAAACGATCAAGTGCTAAGCTAACGGAATGGGTCAATTCAATCACATCATTTTCCTAATTATGTGATCTTGTTAATCAAATGACAACTCATGTCTATGGTTAGGAAACTTAACCATCTTTGATCAACGAGCTAGTCAAGTAGAGGCATACTAGTGACACTATGTTTGTCTATGTATTCACACATGTATTATGTTTCCGGTTAATACAATTCTAGCATGAATAATAAACATTTATCATGATATAAGGAAATAAATAATAACTTTATTATTGCCTCTAGGGCATATTTCCTTCACGGGGAAGCGGCGCATCAGTGTCTATCATAGGGGTTTGGGGCGCAGGAGCTGCTTGCGCCTGATCTGGAGGTCGGCGGGGCTTGAATGGATGGCCGGGGGGG
>NW_021241566.1:0-1044 GCF_002162155.2 Triticum dicoccoides | reverse complement strand
CTACGGAGCAAATCACCCTTGAGTCCACTGCCCCCAAAGGGCAAGGATTCAGGAGACACCCCCGTGGCGGCATGCAGATCTTTGTGAAGACATTCAAGATCAGATACGCACTAAGGAGACGACAACCCTTGGCGGGATCCCAGCCGAGGAAGACCACAAGGCCCCCGGCAAGCGCCTCGCCGGGGATGACAGCGGGCGCCCCGGCAAGGCCCTTGCCGGGGCCCCGGCAAGGCCCTTACCGAGGACACCCGCAGGGCCACCATCAGGCCCACGCCGACTAAACCTCCACCACCGCATGCATGCAGCTGCCGACCCAACCAGCTGGGCAGGCACCTGCGTGGCGGCATGCAGATCTTCATGAAGACCCACCACCGCGCCACTTCACCTGCCTGCCTACCTACGTGGCATCGCAGGCGTCGCTGGCCAGGGCGCGTGTCGACACAAGAAGGAGCGGCGACGGACGAGACAGATCTCTCCCCCCGTCCCCGATAAAGTAAGGACACCTAAGCAAGACGCATTAAATGCACCTTGTCATGTAATGCGAGGGATAACCTCGCATCGCTGTACCCTTTCCACCTCCTGTGTGCCACTGTGGCAACCCCTTTTTCTATAAAAGGAGGCCCGAGGCGACCAGAAGGAGGATTCGGCTTTTTGGAGCTCCTCACGCCCCATAGCTAGCTCAAGAACACAAATATACAATCCACCAAAGCAGGAGTAGGGTTTTACGCATCCTCGCGGCCCGAACCTGGATAAACGAACCGTGTGCTACCTGTTAGATCCGCTCTTCTCATGACCCCGTGCCCCGCTAACCGTAGTAGGGATTCTGTGATCCCATAGGTGTCGTTCTCAACCGACAGAAAGAGACCCAGGAAGCTTCAAGGGGGAGCCAGAAGGTGCCTAGGGGGCCCACAAGCTCAGGGGGCACGCCACCCTAGGGCACGCTTATACGTCTTGAATGTATCTATGATTTTTTATTGTTTCATGCTGTTATATTATCAACTTTGGATGTTTTATATTCATTTACTAGCAACTTTATATTTTTTT
>NW_021241565.1:0-443 GCF_002162155.2 Triticum dicoccoides | reverse complement strand
GTTTGGAAGAGTGTCAACTTTAGGAAGTAATGATCCCACTATTTTGGAGGGTATTGAATCTTATTGTGATAGTTATGAAAGTGGATTTAGACAGGTCATGACTTTATTTAGTAATGATTCCACTATCTTGGAAGAGGTTGCAATTAATTTCTATGAGAACAAAGTCGCTACTTATGATGATTATTGTGATGATACTTATGCTATAAAAAGTAGTGATGATTATATTTATAAAACTTGTCTTGATTATGATTACCCTTTTTCTGAACATTACTCTTTTAATGTGGAAACAATTTATAGTATTCAAGTTTCTTATGATACTCCCACTATTCCGAATGAGAAGAAATTTTCTTATGTGGAGAGTAATAAAAATTCTATGCATGTGCATCATGAAAATAATGCTTTATTTGGTGGTTATATTGTTGAATTCATTCATGATGCTACTG
>NW_021241564.1:0-1352 GCF_002162155.2 Triticum dicoccoides | reverse complement strand
CAGAGATAGAAGTTCTTGGATGACGGACACATCTTCACCATCACGAGAGTTGGGACAACACACACAAGCATATGGTCAGGTTATCTCTTTACCATCATTTGAGGGTAGATTTAATCCTGCTATTTATCTAGCTTGGGAGCTTGAAGTAGAACAAGTTTTTAGTCACCATGATTTTTCTGAACTTGAGAGAGTACGAGCTACCATTAGAGCATTTACTGGTTTTGCTTCTGTTTGGTGGAGTGTACATTGTAAGAAAAACATTGATAACCAACCAACAACTTGGAAAGTTTTGAAAGCTGTAATGAGACAACAATTTTTTCCTCCTTATTATCGTCGTGAATTGCGTCGCAAATTGGAGCAATTAAAACAAGGCAGTAACACTGTTCATGCTTACTACCAAGAGTTCAAATCTTATATGCATCATTGTGACATAGAAGAATCTAAGGATGATACAATGAATAGATTTTTTGGTGGTTTGAACCATGATATTCAGGCAAGATTTCAGTATATTCCTCGTTGCATTACTGGTATGTATGTCCGTGCTTGTACCTTTGAGAGACAAATACAGGAGGATGCATTGGGTGACTACAACAACTACTATTCCAGTTCATGCTCACCACCGTCGGTTGGTTACTCCACTATTGCACCTACTAGAGCAGCCCCACCTCGGATTGTGAGCGCGATATCATCTCAAGAGTATGGTACATTGTCAACGTCCGTACCTACATCAGCTACATCTCTGCGAGGTAACAGTAAAGGTCTTGATGATATAACTTCACATGAGAATGAAGCATGCCTAGTTAACTTGAATGCATCATGTGTTGAGTTACCTGTTGATTTGAGCACACCACCTATTTTAGAGACTCTTGTTACTGTCATGAATGCGTCATGTGATCAAACAACTGAAATATCAACAATTTTGAGTGCAACCATTGAATTAACTGTTGATGCAAAAGAACCAATGTTTAATCATTTTGATATGACCTCTAAACTTGATGATGATTCTGTGTCCAATGACTTATGGCATGTTTGCTTATTTAAGCATGTTGTAGCATGTAAATTTGATGCAAGTAAGGTTTATTCATCGAAGTTAGGATGGTTTAATGATGAACATTGCCAATCTTTTGAAGTGAATAAGAGCTTCACTTATATGTGCAAACTGAGTTGCAATATTTTCATGCCTTCTACTTCTTGTGCTAATTTTTTGGCTTTAGATTTTATGAACTATGCAAGTTACTCATCTATTCATGTGTCATATATGCAAAAATCAAGGGAAGTAAAAATGGATGACATATACATATACAACATGTACACCTTGTCTCTTTTGTTAGCCACATTTCAGATTAAGCAAC
>NW_021241563.1:0-402 GCF_002162155.2 Triticum dicoccoides | reverse complement strand
GTGCCACGAACCGGTACTAAAGGGGTGGTGGCAGGCTGGCGTCAGGCCAGGGCCCCACGAGCCCCTTTAGTGACGGTTTGTGACACAAACCGGTACTAAAGGTCTAACCTATAGTACCGGTTTGTGTCACCAACCGGCACTAAAGAGTCTTACCCTATAGTCCTGGTTGAAGACACAAACCGGCACTATAGGGCAATTTTCAAACTCTACCCCCCCCCCCCGGGTATCGCCATTTCAGTTTGAAAAAAATCAAAAGAAAATGATAAAAACTTCAAAAAATAAAATCCTTCGAGAGGTAGTTATATTACTACATCTACTAGTTAGGAAAATTTGAAAACTTAAATTTGGACATAATTTGCAAAAAGTGTAGGGAAAATGTAAAACGGCTATAACTTTTGCATA
>NW_021241562.1:0-746 GCF_002162155.2 Triticum dicoccoides | reverse complement strand
CCCCAAGTCAGTCGACCCCTGGCCTACGCCCCTCTTTCTCCCTCTCCCGGTCTAGAGCAATTCTAGACTGGTACCCAGAAGGCTGCTCCTCCTTTTAGTTCTCCGGTAGCTTTTTGTCCTGGACTATGAAGTACTGCTAAACTACTACCCCCTTCGTTTCAAAATAAGTGTCTCAACTTTGTACTAACTTTAATACAAATTTGTACTAAACTTGAGACACTTATTTTGGGACGAGGGAGTACTTCGCTACATGTGGATATCGTAGAGGGATAGTCTGTTTTGACTCTAGATCAGTGGAAAACTTCTTGCGAATGGGCGAGGCATAACCTAACTATGAGAATCGGTGAATCTTTATCAACGCCTACTTCCTCTCAGTTGCATTCTTGTTGATGAGATCGGATCTATCTTGTCTCTTTCATAGTGTTCCTCGATGTGATCGTACTTTTTTTATTGTGTAGTATGCTCTCCTACGGTGCAATGCTGGCTAAGCATGTAATCCTCTCTTTCAGCGAAAGAGACCTTTCTTAGCTCGAGCTCAAGTGCTCGGCTCAAAGTTTCATCATGAAATCACGTTCGTGGAATTCGTGGCAAAAAAAAGTCTTTGTGTTCTCATTATTATTTCCCTTAATTTTTGGATCTCGCCTTACAGTTAAGTCGTTGTATGTGTACCGGTCCTTTTTTTGTATCTCGTACAGTTAATTAACAGAGATGCGACTAGCTATCTCTATTCAATGCATGCCTACGAG
>NW_021241561.1:7871-11601 GCF_002162155.2 Triticum dicoccoides | reverse complement strand
CGACCTCTGTCCATCCAGAGGTGCCGGATGCTTTGTTGGTGGCGTTACGAGATGCCTCCATCGTCGATGAACACCGTGCCCTTATGGGTGCGGTGATTGAGAAGATTCAGTCAATTGAGAGTGGACTGAACGAAGCCTGTATCAGCCTTATAAGAGGCTTTGAGGTATGTTTTATAAGTTGTCGAAGAGTGTCATAGTATAGATAGTAGCCCCTGATACACTGTTCGGTGAAAGAAGGAACCGGACAGGGGATCACATTGATGATCACAGGAAGACTCATTGAATGATATTGATTTCTCTTCTGTTCCAAGCAGATACCTGTAGCGGCTGCTGCCTCTCGTACTGTGGAGATCTCCGGACTAAATCAAAGTCTGGAGCGCGCCATAGAAGAAATTGGCCAATTAAAAATGCAGTTGAGGGATAAACAAGGTATGCACAAGCGTTGCGCACATTTATTGTGAAATAAATGTTCAGTATGAAATAAGCCGCATAATTTGTGCTAGGGGTTATGATCGAAGTCGAAGCCCTCAAAAGGGCCATTGCCGAGGCCGAGGAAAAGGCGGCCACGGAGCGGACTCTTCGTGAGAAACACGAGGCCAGAGTTATTAAAGCTGAGCAGGAGCTGCAAGAGGCCGTAAGTAAATGCGAGGCCTTGGAGCAGAGTTTAACGGAGAAAGAGTCCGAACTCACCAAGGCGCGTCAAGCCACGAGCGACGCCCGGGGGGAGACCCAAAGCACCCTGCAGGGGATCCAAGAGGCGAGGAAGATCGCGGCGGGTAAGGCTTTTCCCATATAAAGCAAGTATTTGAAGGGAAAACTATGTTTCTGATTGTGAATCCGGACTTCTCAGGTGTATTTGCCGAGCTACCTCACAGTATATCAGATGCCGCTCAATTCTACCGAGCCGAAGGAAGGAACACCGCCGATAAGCTCTTTTGGTTGCAGTATTTGGCACCGAATTATCCGGTGCCTTTTGCCGATCAACTAAAATAGCTGATCGAACTGCATAAGGCGGTGGAACTAGCCATGAAAGATATGGTTATCCGGCTATGGCCTGCCGAGCCGATTCCATGCAGCTATTTCGGGCTCGTGAGGTGGCTTGTAAGCAATTGCCCTCGACTTGACGTCATCAAGCGGTCGGTCTGTATAGAAGGAGCGCGAATGGCCTTCGCCCTCGCAAAGGTGCACTAAGGGAAGATGGATGCCGAAAAGCTAGTGATCGAGGGACCGCCAGAGGGGAAGGAGCACCGCAAGCCTGAATTGTATTATAAGAGTGTCCTGAAAGGATCCTGCCTTGTAGCGGAGCTATGCACCAAGGACATTATATTTCCATGAATGCCGATCATGTTGTCCTTTGTAAGGTTTGAACAAGGTCGTTTATATGTCATATGTTATATAAAAGTTTACCCTCCTGTGCGTTCGTTTTTATGTTAAGACTGAGAGTTGGCCAGTTGTCGGCTTCTGCCCCCACGTAAGAAGTACAGGGGTGTTCAGGATAAACCTGAGCACTCTTTATCCCAGTTTTGGGTCCTCCGAAGGAGGTGCTCAGCACAATGAACCAGGCAATCGGACTATAGGGCTTTATCACTCTCACTTAGCCATAGGAGCTTTAGTATGGTCGGCGCAGCCCCTTTTGTTCGGAAGACTGTACTAGGGGCTCTATAAGCGCCTGATCGGAGAAAAGGCCGATCCATCGCATGCTGCATTGGTTATGGCATTATGCGGGAGAAATCCTGAAAGATTTTGTGACCGCTCGAACTGCTGACCAGCTCTCGCCGTATCATGACAGTCAGTTTTTGGCTTTCTCAACTGAGGTGCTCATCCGGAAGAACTGGGACACAATCGTAGTAGTTCTCCCAGTGCTACCTTAGCCGATATAGTGGAACGTAAGGTACCAAAACATGGGAGCCGGGCAAACCCAACTATTGACCCAAGACATGATTCGGAGCTGATGCATATAATGCTATAGGTTCGGGGTGCCGAACTTCCATGAAGGTGTTCGGACTTTTATTGCCATGTTACGGAAAAAATGAAGCCCCTGGCATATTTAAGGCATATCGCTGTGTACGGATGCCACTTGATGAAATGATTTCGATAAGAAATAATCAGCAGGTAAACATCATATAAATCCACATGTTGTATTTGAATAATACGTCTATGTGTATGGGTACAAGTAAAGTGATAAAAAAGGAGTTGTGATAGCAGAACCTGTTGTGACCAGGGGGGAGGGGTTGAGTGCGGATCCATATTATAGCCGGACGTTCACTGCGGGGAATGTCTAAGGATCCCCTGACGCGTTCAAGCTGCCTCCGTGGAGTCCGGCCTGGTCGGTGCAAAGGTGAACCTGCAAAGAAAATATAAGAAATGTTTTGCATGCCGGAGGGCGGTTGAACCGCTGAGTTCGGCCTGTCATGGCCTTCGCCGGAGTGTTTAGTTGAGCTCTGGATGAGCCGGGGTATCCTTCCGTGAAGTAGTGCGGAGCCCCTTGATGGTGTCCGGGGGCATGGGCGTCGACTCGAGGTTCGGCTGCAAGGTGTTGCTCGTTGTTTCTGCTACTAAGGCAGTGATGTATTTGTTGGTGCCAAAGGAAGGTTCGGCCTTGCCATGAACCGTGATGACGCCGCGTGGACCGAGCATTTTGAGCTTACGGTAGGCATAATGTGGCACTGCGTTGAATCGAGCGAACGCGGTTCGCCCGAGCAGTGCTTGATAGTCACTACAGAAACGGGCGATTTCGAAGATCAACTCTTCGATACTATAATTTTCTGGCGATCCGATGATTACCTCGAGGGCAATGGAGCCTGTAAAGCTAACCTCCATACCTGGTATGATGCCTCGAAAAGTGGATTTAGTGGGCTTGATCGCTGAATGATCGATGCCCATCTTGCACACTATGTCCTAGTACAGCAGATTTAAACTGCTACCTCCGTCCATAAGGACTCTAGTGAGGTGGAACCCGTCTACTATTGGGTCGAGGATTAGTGCGGCTGGGTTGCCCTGATTGGCGTTAACCGGACGATCCATGCGGTTGAAGGTGACCGGCCCTATCTTATATTGTGGGATGGCTAGTTCCGTTAAGCCGACGTCTCTAAGGGTGCATATCTGGTCCAAGTTGGCAATTTGGGTGGTATTTACCACATTCACCGATTGAATATGGGGGGGGGGGGTTCTTTTGCCCTCCCGTGCGGTGATCTGGGCTCTTCATCGCTATCGTCGCTTTGAGACCCCTCTTCGTTTTTGGCGCCTGCCTTGCCGGCTTGTTTGAAGACTCAGCATTCTCTGTTGGTACGAGTGGCTGGCATTTCTGGGGTGCCATGAATTTTGCATTGGCGAGCGAGTATGCGATCCAGACTAGATGGACCCGGACTTGTATTTTTGGGTGGCCCTTTCCACTGACCGGACTTTGAGCTCCTGAACCCGGCATTGACTACCATATTTTTGGCGTTTTCACCATATTTGCGGCGCTTGTGTTTGTTGCGTCGTGGTTTGCCATTGCTATCCCTGGCTTCTGATATGCCAGGTTTGCTTGCTGTATTGGTACTATGAGCCAACCAGCTATCTTCGCCCGCACAAAAGCGGGTCATAAGTGTCGTAAGGGCTGCCATGGATTTTGGCTTCTCTTGGCCGAGGTGCCGGGCGAGCCATTCGTCATGGATATTATGCTTAAATGTTGCTAAGGCCTCTGCATCCGAACATTCGACAATTTGGTTCTTCTTGGTTAGGAACCGGG
>NW_021241561.1:2209-5484 GCF_002162155.2 Triticum dicoccoides | reverse complement strand
TGACGGCACAGTGGAACTCTCAATGAAAGCACCAATGTCGGTGTCAAAACCGGCGAATCTCAGGTAGGGGGTCCTGAACTGTGCGTCTAAGGCGGATGGTAACAGGAGGCAGGGGACACGATGTTTACCCAGGTTTGGGCCCTCTCGATGGAGGTAATACCCTACGTCCTGCTTGATTGATCTTGATGATATGAGTATTACAAGAGTTTATCTACCACGAGATCGTAGAGGCTAAACCCTAGAAGCTAGCCTATGGTATGATTGTATGTGGTCCTACGGACCAAACCCTCCGATTTATATAGACACCGGAGGGGGCTAGGGTTACACAAAGTCGGTTACAAGGGAGGAGATCTACATATCCGTATTGCCTATATTGCCTTCCACGCCAAGGAGAGTCCCATCCGGACACGGGATGAAATCTTCAATCTTGTATCTTCATAGTCCAACAGTCCGGCCAAAGGATATAGTCCGGCTGTCTAGAGACCCCTAATCCAAGACTCCCTCAGGGGGGTATGAACCATAGAGAAGTTGTAATAAAGTAGGTTTAACACCAATATAAATAAAGAATGAGTTCATTACAATACATTAAGTGGTGATTTGTTTTCTTATACTAACGGAGCTCATGAGATTTTTTGTTGAGTTTTGCGTTGTGAAGTTTTCAAGTTTTTGGGTAAAGATTTGATGGATTTTGGAACAAGGAGTGGCAAGAGCCTAAGCTTGGGGATGCCCAAGGCACCCCAAGGTAAAATCCAAGGACAGCCAACTCTTTCATCTTCGTCTATCAGTAACTTTACTTGAGGCTATATTTTTATTCACCACATGATATGTGTTTTTCTTAGAGCATCTTGTATGATTTGAGTCTTTCATTTTTATTTTATCACAATCATCCTTGCTGTACACACCTTTTGGGAGAGACACACATGAATCGGAATTTATTAGAATACTCTATGTGCTTCACTTATATCTTTTGAGCTAGATAATTTTGCTCTAGTGCTTCACTTATATTTTTTAGAGCACGGTGGTGGTTTTATTTTGTAGAAATTATTGATCTCTCATGCTTTATACTATTTTGAGAGTCTTTTAGAACAGCATGGTAATTTGCTTTGGCTATAAAACTAGTCCTAATATGATAGGCATTCAAGATGGGCATGATAAAAACTTTCAGATAGAGTGCATTGAATACTATGATTCTTGATAGATGTTTTGAGATATAAAGGTGGTAATGTTAGAGTCATGATAGTTGGGTAATTGTGAAATTGAGAAATACTTGTGTTAAAGTTTGCAAGTCCCATAGCATGCACGTATGGTAAACGTTGTGTGACAAATTTGAAGCATGGGGTGTTCTTTGAGTGCTTTCCTTATGAGTGGTGGCCGGGGACGAGCGATGGTGTTTTCCTACCAATCTATACCTCTAGGGGCATGTATAGTAGACTTTGCTTCGAGGGCTAATAAACTTTTGCAATAAGTATATGAGTTCTTTATGACTAATGTGAGTCCATAGATCATACGCACTCTTACCTTTCCACAATTTGCTAGCCTCTTCAGTACCGTGCATTGCCCTTTCTCACCTTGAGAGTTGGTGCAAACTTCGCCGATGCATCCAAACCCCATGATACGATATGCTCTATCACACATAAGCCTCCTTATATCCTCCTCAAAACAGCCACCATATCTACCTACTATGGCATTTCCATAGCCATTCCGAGATATATGGCCATGCAACTTTCCACCGTTCCATTTATTATGACATGCTCCATCATTGTCATACTGCTTTGCATGATCATGTAGTTGACATCATATTTGTGGCAAAGCCACTTTCATAATTCTTTCATACATGTCGCTCTTGATTCATCACATATCCCGGTACACCGCCGAAGGCATTCACATAGATTCATATTTTTGTTCTAGTATCGAGTTGTAACACGGAGTTATGAGTAAATAAAAGTGTGATGATAATCATTAGAGCATTGTCCCATGTGAGAAAAAAAAGGAGGCCAAAGAAGCCCAAATAAAAAATGAGAGAAAAAGAGAGAAGGGACAATGTTACTATCCTTTTTGCACACTTGTGCTTCAAAATAGCACCATGGTCTTCATGATAGAGAGTTTCTTATTCTGTCACTTTCATATACTAGTGGGAATTTTTCATTATAGAACTTGGCTTGTATACTCCAATGATGGGCTTCCTCAAAATGCCCTAGGTCTTCGTGAGCCAGCAAGTTGGATGCACACCCACTTAGTTTCTTTAGATGAGCTTTCATACACTTATAGCTCTAGAGCATCCATTGCATGGCAATCCCTACTCCTCGCATTGACATCAATTGATGGGCATCTCCATAGCCCTTTGATTAGCCGCGTCAATGTGAGACTTTCTCTTTTTTTGTCTTCTCACATAACCCCCATCATCATATACTATTCCACCTATAGTGCTATATCCATGGCTTGTGCTCATGTATTGCGTAAGGGTTGAAAAGGCTGAAGCACGTTAAAAAGTATGAACCAATTGCTCGGCTTGTCATCGGGGTTATGCATGAGGGGAGCATTTTGTGTGACGAAAATGAAGCATGACCAAACTATATGATTTTGTAGGGATAAGCTTTCTTTGGCTATGTTATTTTGATAAGACATAATTGCTTGGTTAGTATGCTTGAACTATTACTATTTTTATGTCAATATTAAACTTTTATCTTGAATCTTTTGGATCTGAACATTCATGCCACAATAAAGAGAATTACATTGAAAATTATGTTAGGGAGCATTCCACATCAACAATTCTGGTTTTATCATTTACCTACCCGAGGACGAGCAGGAATTAAGCTTGGGGATGCTTGATATGTCTCCAACGTATCTATGATTTTTGATTGTACCATGCTATTATATTATCTATTTTGGATGTTTAATGGGCTTTAATATACCTTTTTATATTATTTTTGGGACTAACCTATTAACCGAAAGCCCAGTTGTAACACCCCGGATGTAACTTTCCCAATTTTTACTCCAACTCTTGCCGTTTCCGGCGTTAAGTTAATTTATTTCCTCGGGTTCGGGTCTTTGTCTCCGTGTGTTGTTATCGTTGTCATGCATCTCATATCATGTCATCATGTGCATTGCATTTTCATACGTGTTCGTCTCATGCATTCGAGCTTTTTCCCCGTTGTCCGTTTTGCATTCCGGCACTTCGTTCTCCTCCGGTGGCCATTTCTACCTTTCTGTCATGTGTGGGGATTAAACATTTCCGGATTGGGCCAAGACTTGCCAAGCGGCCTTGGTTTACTACC
>NW_021241561.1:0-1574 GCF_002162155.2 Triticum dicoccoides | reverse complement strand
GCCGCCTCTCCGCCTCGGCCGCCGCGGGCCGCACGCCACCGCCGCCCGTCCCGTCGACCCCGGCCATCACCGGCCCCAGGCCGCGACGCTCCAGCCTCCCCCTCGTCGCCGGCGTCCTCCCCGTCCTCCTCGAGCTCCAACTCCGGCGAAGGATCCGGTCAACCTCGGATTTCGCGCTAGATCCCGATCCGGATGAACAGTGAACCCTAGGTCGAATTTCTTCTAAGTCCCAAAAATTCCAGATCCAAGTGCTCATGTTCATAGCCACGTAACTTTGCATCCGTAGCTCCGATTCATGCATATAGCATATCAAAATGTTCATCTCAGAGAGTACATCATTTTATTCCATTGCATCATTTTCATTTGAGTTCATCTTGATGCCCGAAATGCTGTTGTAAGAGGGCTACTTGAGATAATTGTCAGATCTGCTGCTCCATTTAGCTTTTTGTCATTTTTGCCATGATTAATATGTGCATGATATGCCCTGATGCTCTACATATGTTTTGTTAAGGGTTTTTTCATCTTTCTAGAGGTGCAACCCATGTATTTTTGTGATGTGTGTGGTGACTAGTACAAGCTTGCAAAGTGGTGCACTTGTTAATTCTGTTTTCAGGGACAGCAATTCCACTAAGTCCTTGAGCTGTTTATCTCATGTTGTCATATGTTTATGTTGTTTCCTAGTGATCCGTGCCTCTTTTGAGGATGATTCGTAAGGATGTTTTGTTAATATTGTAGTGCTCTATCCATCCATGTCTTTGTTTGCAATTATGGAGCACCCTAGCTTGAGTCAATCGAGCTCTACTTTTGCTACTTTGTGAATCTGGGCAGATTGTCAACTTGTTTGCAATTTTGCCGATGATGTTGTAGTTGATCCGTGCATGCTATGTTATTGTTCTTGTCATGTCTAGCTTTCATTTTGTGTGTTCTTGATAGATGTATGCTTAGTTGGTCATGACTTGCTCCGTATTGAGTGCATCGAGCTCGTAAATATGCTTACTTGATATCAGTTTTCAGCATGTTCCAGTTTTCACCAAGTCTGTGATCTGATTATGTTTTTGCCATGTTCACATGCTTGCAATTGTATTTTCTGATCCCTTTTGGCTCAAGGTCACTAAGGGACTTTGTTAAGCTCTTTGAGTAGCTCCATGCCATGCTTTACTTTACCATGTTCAGGTCCTGTAGCATATAGTTTTGTTGCTCCGAAGAATGCTACCTGATGTGAAATTCCAGACTAGTGTTAATTTCACTAAGTCTAAGATCTGTTTGCAATGTGCATTTTTGCCGTGCTTGTTTGAACCTGTTAATGGATGAATTGGCCGTAGCTCAATGCTAGACTTTTGTTAAGCATCTTGAATGCATCCCTGCCATGTATTTTGTTGCCATGTTTGGGTGATGTAGCATGTTCATCTCATTGCATTTAGATGGCTACTTGTTGTAAATCGCAAAACGTGGCCATATTTGAATCGCTTGCCATTTCCAAACCGTAACTCCGATCCCGAGGTTCTTTATATCGTTTTCAAGTGTTTTCATCTCATCTTTCCAGTGGCACACTTGGATATCCAAGTTGAGGCCAG
>NW_021241560.1:0-1182 GCF_002162155.2 Triticum dicoccoides | reverse complement strand
CCGTTCGCATCTCGCCGGAGCTCCGAGCCCCGCCGTCCTCGCCCCGCCCCGTCCGGACGTCGCCGACGCACGCCGCCACCACCTTCGCGACGCCCTCGACGCGCCGCACCTCCCCGTCTTCTTCCCCGACGCCGAGGACCGCCGTAGCCGCCGTCCCCTCCGCCACCGACGCCGCGCCGCCGTCTTCGTCGTCGCCGGCCACCACCTCCAGCCCACTGTAAGCCGCCGCCCCACCCTCGCCCGTTAGATCGGACCCCAACGGTCCAGATTAGATTAGGTTCGGTTTTTTTTTATTTTGCGAAGAGGTACGCGGTTAACCGCGGTTCCCTTAGACCGGCCGGTTTTATTTAAACCGAGCGTCGGTTTTTCTTTAGTTAGTCGCCGCCACTGTTTTCCTTATTTAGCGGCCGTTCGCCATATAACCTCCGCAGCGGATGCTGCTCGGCCAGCCACGAGCCACCACGTGGCCAGGGACTTGTTTGCGATGGTTTTCTTCTTTGTGTAGTCCCTGTAATTAGCAGATTAGTCCCTAAACTTCGCGTAGCCACAACTTTTTAACCGTAGATCCAAACTCGATGAAACCAGCGGAAAATTCTTCGTATTGTTTAGATCTATCCAGTGGTATCCTTTTTGCAAACTTTTGACAGATTCAAATTTGAATTTATTCAGATTTGAATTCGAACTTCAAATGGCCATATCTCCCAAACCGTAACTCCGATTAAGTTGATTCTTTTTGCACTTTGTCACCGTAGCCAAACCCTATCACCTGGACCTTTGTCACAATAATTTTCACACACTAGAATCTGCCCATTAATATTTTTACTAGTATGCATAGTACGCACTATAGTTCACATCACTCTTTGAACCATAGGCCTATGTCGTTTTGCATCTAGAATATTTTTCATGCTAGTTAAGTGTGATGTTTGTTCATTTGGTTTTTCCGAGACTTTTGCTTTGCATGTTCTTCTTGGTTCTCTTGAATGTTTGTTTATGTTTGTTTATCTCCTTTGCGATAGATTGCCCGGAGTGCGAAGCAGAATATTTTCAGTCTTTAGAGTTCAACCAGCAGTACCAAGGCAAGTTGCATCTTGATCATGTTTCCTTACCTATGTTTTTATTATGCACTTAGTTCTTTGCGGTAGGACTGCATGGTAGGAATTGATGCCGCATGACTATGCTTTT
>NW_021241559.1:0-405 GCF_002162155.2 Triticum dicoccoides | reverse complement strand
TTTTTTTTGTAAATCAATAGTTAAGAAGATGTTGATTATATTTAGTTTGTATGACAGTAAAGGATGTATGTTAAGTGGTAAAAAAGAAGTAACATACTAATTAGATTATTTTATATTTGTATTTGCTTTGCCTTTTATCTTCCTACAATAGTCAGTTGTTTTTGGCACTCTGTGCAAGTGGTACATCATCGAAAGACATTGGATCGCTGTTTTTTTTATTTTAATGATTTTTGTTTCAGCTACCCAATTTTTGTCTTGATGGTTGTCTAAGATGAGTTTCACTTCTTTGTTCAGATCATCCCTGTAGTAGAAGCCATGCAAGCGCCATGTAAAATGGTTTTGAATCGGAACCGAAGCCATCTGTTGGAAGTAACATCTGTAGGGACTGAACCTGTATGCCACTCC
>NW_021241558.1:0-560 GCF_002162155.2 Triticum dicoccoides | reverse complement strand
ACACACACATCTCTGCATATTTTACTATTTATAAAATTCTAAAATAGTATAAACAACCAAAATATCAAATCACGTATAACTACACCCATTACATTAAGCAAAATAACAAGGAAATACCGCTTGTTTACCTATTCCAAATAAAGTAGTAAATAATAACTTTTTTCTTTATAGGCAACTTCATTTTTCCTAGAAAGATTGAACAAAATTAACATGGTAAATTTACAACCTTTTAACAAGTACATTAAGCATTTATCTGAAACTCATCTAGCTTTTTAGGATTACCGGCGCACTCTTAAATTCACTTTCAATCAGTTGGATCAGAATGCGGTTTATCTAAATCGAAGTCTCTCTAAATAGAAGGCTTTGTGAGACTAGTAATAGGAATTTTGATTGCTTTTGATTTTGGGGTATTGTTGAAGTGCTTGCATCATTTTAGAGATGATCTAAATCAGTCTAGGCCCATCTCACCTTCGAGGAGATTGTGGGGGTGAGATTTGGCTTTTAGGCGTAGAGTTATTGAAATCCAACAGTAGGTCACATGTGGTATTGGTCTACCTAGT
>NW_021241557.1:0-1053 GCF_002162155.2 Triticum dicoccoides | reverse complement strand
TAGCCTATGGTATGATTGTTGTAATGTATGTTGTGTCCTACGGACTAAAGCCCTCCGGTTTATATAGACACCGGAGAAGGCTAGGGTTACACAGAGTCGGTTACAATGGTAGGAGATCTACATATCCGTATCGCCAAGCTTGCCTTCCACGCCAAGGAAAGTCCCATGCGGACACGGGACGGAGTCTTCAATCTTGTATCTTCGCAGTCTTGGAGTCCGGCGGACGATGATAGTCGGGCTGTCCGGACACCCCCTAGTCCAGGACTCCCTCACTTGCCTTTATTTCGACATTGATGGTTGGTCGGAAGAAATCGACGATGGCCCAAGTACATATTCTTCCTGCAGCTTCCTAGGTATATACTATCAGTGTCAAGTAAATAGTGCGTGCATGCGTGGTATCCCTTGTTTGTCTGTCCTGAAAGGTTACTGAGAGCGGGCCAATCATTGATGGTCATGAACAGCAATGCCTTTAGGTCAAATTCCTCCTGTTTGTGCTCATCCCACGTACGTACACCGTTTTCATTCCACATCTATAAAATTTCTTCAACTAATGGCCTTAGGTACACATCAATGTCGTTGCCGGGTTGCTTAGGGCCTTGGATGAGAACTGGCATCATAATGAACTTCCGCTTCATGCACATCCAAGGAGGAAGGTTATACATACATAGAGTCACGGGCCAGGTGTTGTGATTGCTGCTCTGCTCCCCAAAAGGATTAATGCCATCCGCGCTTAAAGCAAACCATACGTTCCTTGGGTCACTTGCAAACTCATCCCAGTACTTTCTCTCGATTTTTCTCCACCGCGACCCGTCAGCGGGTGCTCTCAACTTCCCTCTTTCTTACGGTCCTCACTGTGCCATCGCATCAACTTGGCATGCTCTCCGTTTCTGTTCAGACGTTTCAACTGTGGTATTATAGGAGCATACCACATCACCTTCGTAGGAACCCTATTCCTGGGGGGCTCGCCGTCAACATCACTAGGGTCTCTCGTCTGATCTTATACCGTAATGCACCACATACCGGACATGCGTTCAGATCCTTGTACGCACCGTG
>NW_021241556.1:0-1043 GCF_002162155.2 Triticum dicoccoides | reverse complement strand
TGAACTACTCTTCATGTGTATCAGCCATTTGAGCCGGTTATGGAAAAGTCAGGAGTGAAAACAAGGTCTTTAGAGTAGGCAATAGTACCTGTTGAAGCATATATCTCGATGGTTACAGGTAGCTCCTCAGAGGAGGATTCAGAGACAGATGACCAGTCCTATATCCCACCTGAGGTGTATGCTCTAAGTTGCAATGTTTATATTTCTCATATCATGCATATGGTGTCTTGCATTGCTTAGTTTAGACATCATATGCACAATATTGAATTCCATCTGCTTAGTTTAGAGATCATACATGAGAGTGCCAGCTGCTTAGTAGATGAATCAATTACGTCAATTATATCATGCCATCTCGTATACTTAGACAACATGTATGTGAATTATTTCATCCCAACCTATTTTAGAAAGACATCATATAGTTTTGTCATGTCATCTTGTTTAGATACTCATCATATGTTGAGTTATGCAATTATATCCTGTTAAGTTATCCATCATATATCTGAAACTGTGTGATGCTATCCTATTTAGTTAGGCATCATATATGTGAAATTGCGTCATGCTGTCCTATTTGGCTAGACAACATATATGTGAATTACCACATCTGTCTATCATACAATGTCTGTACATTTAATTTTTTTTCTTGTTTATCATCCATTTCAATTGGAGGGGGTGATGGCAGTATCTAAGGGAGCAAAAACCCATTCTTCACAAAAGATGGTGCTACCCGTCGATGCAGATAGAACGATGGTTTTACTGGCCCACGAACTAGCCCCACCACACATAATTGAGACTCTTCCATATTGCACACTTACACCATTGGACAGAGAACCAGCTACAACCCATCTAACCCCAACCCCAGCGGATAGTAACCCACTTCTAGTTGACACAACACCATGTCCACCACAGAGTACCCCCACATGAGCAGTTTGTAATGCAACTGCAGTGCCCAAAGCACGAAGACCACCACAGCGAACCCAAACTCCAAGTTTAAAGCAGAAGAGCAACTATTCTCAGGTCAGATTTCGTTGATGTGGTCCATACTC
>NW_021241555.1:0-1278 GCF_002162155.2 Triticum dicoccoides | reverse complement strand
AAGTACTATTAAGCGTTTTGATCTATCCTTATAGATCTTGATGCTCAATGTTCAAGTAGCTTAATCCAGGTTTTCCATTGAAAACACTTTCCAAATAACCCTATATGCTTTCCAGAAATTCTACGTCATTTCTGATCATTAATATGTCAACAACATATACTCATCAGAAATTCTATAGTGCTCCCACTCACTTCTTTGGAAATACAAGTTTCTCATAAACTTTGTATACACCCAAAATCTTTGATCATCATCAAAGCATACATTCCAACTCCGAGATGCTCACTCCAGTCCTCAGAAGGATTGCTGGAGCTTTGCATACTTATTAGCATATTTCAGGATAGACAAAACCTTCCGGTTGTATCACATACAACCTTTCCTCAAGAATCGTCGAGGAAACAATGTTTTGACATCCTATCTACAAGATTTCATAAATAATGCAGTAATTGCTAATACAATTCCAACAGACTCTTAGCATCGCTACGAGTGAGAAAGTCTCATCGTAGTCAACTCCTTCAACTTGTCGAAAAAAACATCTTAACGACAAGTCGAGCTTTCTCAATGGTAACACTTACCATCATTGTCTGTCTTCCTTTCAAAATCCATATGTACCTAACAGCCTTACGACCATCAAGTAGTTCTTCCAAAGTCTACACTTTGTTTTCATACATGGATCCTCTCTCGGGTTTTATGGCCTTGAGCCATTTATCGGAATCCGGGCCCACCATCGCTTCTCCATAGCTCGTAGGTTCATTCTTGTCTAGCAACATGACTTCCAAGACAGGATTACGTACCACTCTGAAGTAGTACGCATCCTTGTCATTCCACGAGGTTTGGTAGTGACTCGATCCGAAGTTTCATGATCACTATCATAAGCTTCCACTTCAGTTGGTGCACGTGCCACAGGAACAACTTCCTGTGCCCTGCTACACACTTGTTGAAGTGACGGTTCAATAACCTCATCAAGTCTCCACCATCCTCCCACTCAACTTTTCGAGAGAAACCTTTCCTCGAAAAAGGACCCGATTCAAGAAACAATCCCTATTGCTTTCGGATCTGAATTAGGAGGTATACCCAACTGTTTTTGGGTGTCCTATGAAGATGCATTTTATCTGCTTTGGGTTCGAGCTTATCAACCTGAAACCTTTTCACATAAGCGTCGCAGCCCCAAACTTTCAAGAAACGGCAACTTAGGTTTCTCCAAACCATAGTTCATACGGTGTCGTCTCAACGAAATTATGTGGTGCCCTATTTAAAGTGAATGTGGTTGTCTCTAATGCC
>NW_021241554.1:0-467 GCF_002162155.2 Triticum dicoccoides | reverse complement strand
GTTTGCAACCGCCACAACACTTCCTGACTTGTGAGAGGCCGCCTACGCAAGATTTGGCGGCATGCTAGCCCCCGGAGGCCGCCGGCCACAGCCGTAGACGCGCGAAGGGCAATCCGCGTAGAGGGAAATTTTCGGATACTTCTCCATCATGAAAAATTATGAAAAAATACCATCGTTCCTATAGCACATGTGCCCACGTCGTGCAAAAAAACTCTTGATTTTATCGCGCTCCGAGTATTTAGTAATATTGACGCCGCATTGTTAACGCAGAACGTCTACTACCGTGTCATCGCCGTCCGTGAGGGGGGGGGCACGCATCGGAGACGCGTCCCACCTCTTCGAACAAGCCACCACACCACCGCGCATGTATGAGGGCCCGGTGCGACGCTCCGGTTGCATTGCTACCCCCCAGTGCCCCCGTCCCGCCTAACCCTGTAGCGTTTGACCACGGGATCTAGCCCTTTGAC
>NW_021241553.1:0-805 GCF_002162155.2 Triticum dicoccoides | reverse complement strand
GTGGATGGCCGAACTGCAACCTTTGCCCGCTTTGCAAGCAAGTCCAGGAAACCGCAGCACACCTTCTCTTCCAATGTAGGTTCTCCCAGCGTGTCTGGATCGAGGTTGCAACATGGCTTGGTATACATGATGATGTGGTGAGGAGCTGGCGAAATGACGTTTCGGTTCGAGAATGGTGGATTAAAAATGTGGTTGAGCGTGGAGATAAGAGAAAGGCTATCGCCTCCTTGTTCATGCTCATGTCTTGGGAGATTTGGAAAAAGCGTAATGGAAGGGTTTTCCGTAACATCGCCGCTACGACGATGATGCTCATCGCGAAGATAAAAGAGGAGGCCCATCTTTGGGCTATTGCCGGTGCCACCCACTTGAGTATTGTAATGCCGCGAAAGTAGACATTTGTCTCCCGCTTTGCGGTCGTTTGTCTTAAACCTTCTCCCTTAATCATGAAAATGGCAAATCTTTTGCCTTGTTTTTTTAAAAAAAATACGTTACATACATGCATATAGGAGCTTATATACTGAAAACAATTTGCAAACAACATTGGGTATGCGTTGCATACCCTTGCATTAGCCTAGCTCCGCCCCTGTCGCCGGGGTGCAGCAGGTCGCCACGCTGGTCCCAGCCCTCCTGCGGCTCGCCATGGCCTCGCAACGGCGGTCTCACAATACAGGGGCGACGGCGGACGCGAGTGTCTGCAGCATCCTTCAATCCTTACTCGCGGGGGACCGTCAATCGAATGGCGGCTTGTCTCCGGCACACCGCCGGCGACAGATGAGCGGCGAGGGAGAGGCGCATGGATGGGATG
>NW_021241552.1:0-990 GCF_002162155.2 Triticum dicoccoides | reverse complement strand
TCGAATGGGAACAGAAATTTCCATGTGTAACAGTCCAGTCACTTACTCGTGGAATTTCTGATCATACGCATTTATTCCTTGACTCGGGGGACGCTACCCATGCGGGAAATAAAGATGTTTTCTCGTTCGAGCTTGCGTGGTTTGAGAGACAAGGTTTCTTAGATCTCATAGCCAGAGAATGGGGTAAGGGTGTAGGAGGTAGAACTGCACTCGAGCGCTGGCAAAATAAAATTAGACACTTGAGAAGTTTCTTACGTGGGTGGGCTAAACATCTCAGTGGGGTCTATAAGATTGAGAAGGAACAACTCCTCTCGCTTATTCAGTCCCTTGATGTAAAAGCCGAGACCATGATCCTGCCAGCCTCGGAGCTTCAGGCCAAGCTCGATGCGGAAGTGGGGCTGAAAGAGCTCCTTCGTGAGGAAGAATTAAAGTGGGCGCTTCGGGCTAAGGTACGAAGGGTCATCCAGGGGGACGCGAACACACATTTTTTTTCATATGATTGCCAATGGGAAGCATAGAAAGAAGAGGATCTTTCAGCTTGAACAAGATGAGGGAACGATTCTTGGTCAGGAAAATTTAAAGCTGTATATCACTGAGTATTACAAACAGCTGTTTGGGCCTCCAGAGGATAACTGTGTGTCGCTGGATGAGTCAAGGATTGAGGATGTGCCTCAACTGACGGTTGTTGAGAATGATATCTTAAATGCACCTTTTTCTGAGAAAGAGGTATATGAGGCCATTTCCCAGATGAAGAATAATAAGGCTCCTGGCCCGAATGGATTCCCGGCAGAGTTTTACAAGAAGTGTTGGCACATTGTTAAAGGAGATCTATTGCCTTTGTTCAATGATCTTTTCACTTGCCAGCTTCATCTTTTTCAGCTGAATTTTGGAACGATAACACTTCTTCCAAAGAAGACAGAGGCAGTGCGGATCGAGCAATTCCGGCCAATCTGTCTTCTTAATGTTAGTTTCAAAAATTTTACCAAAGTC
>NW_021241551.1:0-1331 GCF_002162155.2 Triticum dicoccoides | reverse complement strand
CGGGATCAAGGTCGCAGCGGAAGCTCCCCCTCATCAAGATGCCGCTGAGCTGGTGGAAGCAATGCAAGGAGAACGAAGCCCACAAAGAAGGGAGAACTATGGAAGAAGGCCATAATCCTCATCAAGAAGTGCAAGATCGCCGTTGAGAGAGAAGGCAAGGTCGGCGACCCGGACACACCTCGCCCTCCGCGACAAGCAGACAACACCCTGCCGGAGGCTGATATCGGTGCCATCGCCCATGCTGCCATGCAATAACTATCTAACCGTCGTCTTGCATGAGGCTCGACACTGGCGGACTGTATTCAGTGGACTTGGTGTCATTCAGTCATTGTTGCCGTGGAGCTGCCGCCCGGCCAGAAGCCCAGGTTTCTGCCACAGCGCCGCCGACTCCAAGGGATTGCGGGCTTCCAGCTAGGACAGCAATGGCATCCGGCCGGAGCAATAGCTGATTCGACGCTAACGAGGAGCAAGTAATAATGGTGTATATATTGCAGCTTACACCACATGCCGGGCATCGTAAGTGCTTAACCTTTTTGCGAGCCAGGTGTCACTAGCTTTTCTTCTGCCTATCCATAGTGAATAAATATCAAAAACGTGGATGAGCTCCCAGGTAATACATGTTTTTAGTGCCAACACTTTGATTTTTGTTTGCGTGTAATTCCCCGTGATAAACAAAGAGATTTGTATGACGTTTAAAAAAAATCTTCATGGTTATACAAGGTTGTTTTCAAGGGAATTCAAAAATAATTCTAGGACAAAAGCTGTTCTTTTTCTGCAAATTTGCATGTGCTTGAAGCATGAATATGTACATGTGCAAAAAATCCCTTTTGTTAGACAATACTTTTGCATGAAGCATATATGGACAATAATATTGCATGAGGTATATAGGGATGAGACTGAGCAAGGTCAACCGATAATAGGAAGACAACAAAAACCTGGCAAAAACCAAAAACAAAGGTTAACTGAGTGTTAAAAAGAGTCGCCAGCCACAACCAAGCAAAGTATATATGTGGACGGGCCTGTAAGAGAGGCACATGTAAAGATGGTCCAATCAATAAGAATAAAAGAAAAAAACTTTGAGCTTAAGATAAAATTTCTGTACATGCATATGATCATGGCCGGTCAAGAATATGAGTTTATAGAAAAACATAGTACGTACATAAATCTTTTATGTTGTGGACAAACAACGTCACTTCTATAAACATAGAAATCAGTTTTTTTTGCAAACAATAGTATACTTAATACGAAGATTTCTACCTAAGTCGGATTGTGTTTCCTCAAACCACACATTTCGGCTAAAATCTTCTTCTATACCTATAACTTTTGATATA
>NW_021241550.1:0-1016 GCF_002162155.2 Triticum dicoccoides | reverse complement strand
AAAAAATGTGGTAAACATAAGGTAGAGTGCCAAACCTCTCTGATATCTGAAGAGTAAGCTTTATCCAATGAAATATCATCGGGTCTGTGTAGCCTTCTTCTGACTTTTGTTGATTTTAGATTAGCTTTATGAGATCCAACAGCAGCATTGACACTCTGCAAATGACATACCACATAGGGCTCCAGGACCATATTTCTTCCAGCCCTGTAGGTCCCACGACCCTCGACATGAGATAAAAACTCAGGCCTGATATACATCAAGTCATGAATATGGTATGTGACATTCTTGAGGACAAAGCTGGTCTCTAACAGTATTTCAAACTCATCAAGGACTGCTTCTCGCTCCTCACATGAACTGCAAGCGCTGGTTTCGGCGCCCATTTTCTCATAAGGGAGGGAGAAAAAGGCACCTTTCTTAGGACAGTATAGGCTTTTGCAGATATACTCCACCGGCAAACCTTTCTTATTCCTATCCTCGCCTTGGCCCTCTCCATCCTAATAGCTTCCAACTGATCTTTTCTACACTTGTGACCCCAGGGAATCAGCTAGATGTTGACAGTAACTAATTCTCTCATGTCACCTACTTTGAATTGTAAACAATCATTGGTAAAGAACGCCTCTCTTTCGTTTGCGGCGTTGCTGAGGACAGCGTGTGAACTATTTTGCAGAATTCTTCTATGAATCATTTCTGTTCCATCATGTGTCTCATACTTATACTCAACAAAGCACATGATGGCTTCCCCTGAATCAACTACCAATGTGACTGCGCCACCAACATCAATACTGAAACCTCCAAGTCTAACACTTTTGTAAAGAGCTTCTCCAGAGAGTGCTTTCCCAACTGTTTGACCTTTCCATTTGTTTTCTTTGCAAGCATCCGATGATGGGTTTCTAGACCTTGTTGTTGGCGAGGTCCTCGAAACATGTTCCTCGCCAACTTCAACCTCCCCCTCAACATCATCTTCTTCATTTTCTCCATGTTCCTCCTCAAATACCTTTTCCTCATCATTCCCATCC
>NW_021241549.1:0-635 GCF_002162155.2 Triticum dicoccoides | reverse complement strand
GCAGAGGAGCGGCGGCAGGCGGCGGGCTGGCAATGACAATTTTGGGAAGACTGGATCGGGAGTCAACAGGCTCCTGGCACTGGCGATCCCGCGAACGGGTGACACGCTGATATGGCATGGTCCTGGGTGTTCTGTCGCATCGCCTCCCTGCTGAGGTGATCTCGCGGACGGATGCCACGCTGCTCATGATGACGATGGTGATCGTGCAAGGTCGCCCTGTTGGTGAGCGGCGTCGAGGTTAAGGGCGAGGGGAGCTGATTTCGTTCTAATTTCCTTAGTTTGCGATGAGAACTGCGTGATTGTAGGGGACGGACGCGGGGCCGGTTGTTGCACATTTCTCTTCTCGTGGGTGGATGGTGGAGGTGGAGTACGGTCAGTCATTGGAATTTGCCAAGTCCACACCATAAATCTACCAGATAAACAATGACTGTTAGATTGAGACACGTAGGACTGATTGTGTGGTGATGATTGGTTTGTGCGTTTTGTGGGACTAATTGTTGGGTGCACGTAAGAAAATTTTTATTTGATTGTTTAATAGTAGTGGAGATGGGCGCAAACGGGCGCACACCCCCGCGTCAGGCTGGGCCGGCCCATTTAACGTGTCTTCGTTTGTGTCTTAATCCGCAAAAAAAAAA
>NW_021241548.1:0-390 GCF_002162155.2 Triticum dicoccoides | reverse complement strand
CAATTGGATAGAGTTGCGACACAAAGTTTGATCACCTATGTTGGTTCATCTCAAAGCTCGATGGCACCGCAGATCCGGACAATGTTGGAATTAGTAACTTTATATGTCGGTTAGCTAGATCAGACGGGAAATTTCTAAACAAAAATATGTCTACCATGATATATCAGCATCAACCTTTCTTTCAATTAACTAACTTCTAGCTCTTGCCTTGAAAGAAAACCTGACTGCTAAAAAATTATATCAAAGATTCTCCATACCTTAGCAACATGAGACCAAGTCCCTCCCATTCTGTGTTCAATTTGCCTGACGCCGTAGTTGGCCAGCATGGTACCATTGTGACATCCATGGCTGGAAGTGTGTGCCCTCGCATAGGCTGCTTGGGTCGTGTGC
>NW_021241547.1:0-796 GCF_002162155.2 Triticum dicoccoides | reverse complement strand
TCATCCCGCGTCTGAAGTCCAGCATCATCAGCCTCGGGCAACTGGACGAGCACGGCTGCACCGTCAAGATCCAAGGTGGCCTCCTGACCCTGTATGATCGGCATCGACACGAGCTGGCCCAGGTACGCCGGAACGGCAAACGTCTTTATGTGGTTCGTCTGGACATCTCAACCCCTGTCTGCCTGGCGGCACGTGCCGGCGACGAGGCATGGAGGTGGCACGTGAGGTTCGGCCACCAACACTTCGATGCCCTCCGGCGCATGGGGCGAGCTGACATGGTGCGCGGGATGCCGTCCGTGAAGCACACAGAGGAGCTGTGCGACGCGTGCTTGGTGGGGAAGCAACGGCGTGCGCCGTTCCCCTCGCAGGCGCGCTATCGAGCGAAGGACCCGCTCGAGCTGGTGCACGCCGATCTGTGTGGGCCGATCACCCCGAGCACGCTGGGAGGCAAGCGCTACTTCATCCTCATCGTCGACGACCACAGCCGCTACATGTGGGCCAGGATGCTGCCTGCAAAGGACGCCGTCGCGGCCAGTATCAGACACTTTGTCACCGCGGCAGAGGCAGAGCGAGGCGTGAGGCTGCGCATGTTCCGGACGGACCGGGGCGGCGAGTTCACCTCGACAGCGCTCGACGAATACTTCATGGATCGTGGTGTGCAGCGGCATCTGACGGCGCCCTACTCGCCGCAGCAGAACGGCATCGTGGAACGGCGCAACCAGACTGTCGTCGGCATGGCCAGGAGCATGCTCAAGGCCAAGAACATGTCGAGCTGGTTTTGGGGGGAGGCCGTGGC
>NW_021241546.1:0-1063 GCF_002162155.2 Triticum dicoccoides | reverse complement strand
CATCAACACTCACTGTTTTGGGGCCCCGGTGTGATTTCCACGATTAACGAACCGCGGGGTGCGTTTACATGTCGGTCATCAATACTAGTAGTTTTGGCCAATTCCGGCCCTTTTCGTGGACAATTACTCACTGTTTTGGGGCCCCGGAATGATTTCCACGATTAACGAACCCCCGGGTGCGCTTACGTGTCGGTTATGAACACTCACAGTTTTGGCCAATTCTAACGCGTTTTGTGGACTTTTAGTCACCGTTTTCTGGTCCTGAAGTGATTTCCATAGTTGTTGAACCCCAAGGCGCACTTACGTGTTAGTCATCAACACTCACAGTTTTGGATGATTCTGGCCTGTTTCATGGACTATTACTCACTGTTTTGGGGCCCCGAAGTGATTTCCACGGTTGTTTGACCCCATGGTGCGCTTACGTGTCGATCATCAACAAGCGCACTTTGGGCCGATTTTGGCCCATTTCTTGCATTATTACTTAGTTTTGGGGTCTCGGAGTCATTTGCACGGTTGACGAACTCCGGGGTGCGTTTACGTGTCGGTCATAAACACTCACAATTTTGGCCAATTCTCATCCGTTTCGTGCACTATTACTCACCGTTTGGGCATCCCAGAGCGATTTCCACGATTGACAATCCCCGGAGTGCGTTTGCGTGTCTTTCATCAATACTCACAGTTTTGGCCAATTCTGACGCGATTCGTGGGCTATTACTCACCATTTAGCGGTCCCAAAGCGATTTCCATAGTTGTTGAACCCCAAGGTGCGTTTAGGTGTCGGTCATCAACACTCACTGTTTTGGGGCCCCGGTGTGATTTCCACGATTAACGAACCGCGGGGTGCGTTTACATGTCGGTCATCAATACTAGTAGTTTTGGCCAATTCTGGCCCTTTTCGTGGACAATTACTCACTGTTTTGGGGCCCCGGAATGATTTCCACGATTAACGAACCCCCGGGTGCGCTTACGTGTCGGTTATGAACACTCACAGTTTTGGCCAATTCTAACGCGTTTTGTGGACTTTTAGTCACCGTTTTCTGGTCCTGAAGTGATTTCCATAGTT
>NW_021241545.1:0-1998 GCF_002162155.2 Triticum dicoccoides | reverse complement strand
GCACACGCCGCCGGCTCCCCCGTGTGCCCGTGCTATTATGTTGGCATAGGTTACATCGTGTGTCTACCCCCGATATATATGAGAGGCCTAGGATACAAGTGTCCTATTAGGACACAACTCCTACCCTGTCTACACACAGTCCAAAACCAAGTTCAACTGTAACCTGCCTTGTACAATAATATTCGACACAACTCTAACAATAATGACCAATTAATTACTAACTATTTTTTCTTTCCATACTATCGCAGATTGAATTGTTACTAAGAAACAAAAGATGCCACCTAGGGTTAAAGTTTTCATGTGGCTGGCGCTTAGGAACAATATTATAAGTTTATAACTAGAGATATTCTACTCCGGAGAGGGTGGAATGGTGAAAGCCAATGTCCATTTTGTATGCAAGAGGAAATCATTGATCATCTTTTTTCAGATGCTCGGTAGCTAGATTGCTCTGTAACACTGTCCAGTGTGCGTTCGTCGAATCCCTGACAATCTGCAAGATTTGTTCAATGTATGGTTGGCATCCTTTAATAAACAGGAACTGTTGGGGTCTGTTATATCTCGGACAATTTGGAAATTAAGAAATGGAGTTGTGTTTGATAACAACAAGGTGACTGACACTTGCGTGCCTATGAATTTAATTGTTAAAACACTATGCTAAAGGACTGGCTTGTTTTGCAGATAAATCCATAAAAAGAAAGGCTAATAAGGGAGTGTGTAAGAAAAGTTGAGATGATCGCTGAGGAGGTTTTCAAAGCCATGATGGGATAGAGGAACAGACATAGGATCGCTGTGGGGTGAAGACATATCCATCTCGCGTGGCATTTGAAGCTCTGGGTTGCTGGAGTCTCGACTTAGATGGCCTTTTATTCCTCTTCGCTACTTAGTTGTTTTCGTCCATGGTCTGTAATATAAAACTTAAATTCTACTGCACTCTGTAGGTTTGGCGGTAGCTTCGCTTAGGGGCTATATTGCCTTGCGTTTTGGGCTGCTGTGCGGGCTTGTTTGCTCGGTTGTTTCAGCTCTCGAGGTGTGCATAGTTTTTACATAGAAACCATTGCATTCATATACTTTTGAAGACAGAACGAGTTGCTTGTTGTACACATGAGAAACAACCGCTGAAAAACCAAAAATACTGCAACGGATTAATCTAATACTACTAAGGCTTAACAAAATATGAGGACATAGAATCAATCATCTGAATCAGTATCCTCCTTAGAAGCTTGGACAAGAAGTTCCTGAAGAGACAGTTCACCGGATCTGAGCTGGTCAAGAAGTTTATCTTCCTCCTCTAACACCTTGGACAATGCATGAGACTGTGAGTTCAAAGTGTAGACGGAGAGCAGCAAAATGATGGTCCAAGGATGCGCGGTCAAGGAATTACAAATAAAGGTGGGCAGGTCCTCAAGCATCTCTGTACTCATCATGCCGACGCTGCTCTGACCTTGTACCCCATACTGGAGGTGATATATTTCAGTGTAGGGCCAGCTTAGATGAGGCGTGAAGTACTATGAATATATACTGGAGGTGATATATTATTTTTCGGCGGGTGAGTTCACGATTATATTGCATAGTACCAACTACCAACTAAGAATATCTCCCATATCCACCGTGATTGATCCTTGTATACTTTGTCTCCCATACTTCCCCCGTTTCTTTTTACACCACATATAAGCTTTGTTTTTACCGTAAAAAAAATATAAGCTTTGTTTTCCCCGAAAAATATACAAGTTTTGTTTCTAAGTCAAACTTAGTAAAGTTTGTTCAATATTCTAGAAATATAGAATAAAAACCCTTTCCTTTTTTTGAAATTAATAAAAAAACCTTTCCTTCAACTGGCTAATAAACATCTGACTTTGGTTGCAGGCCCAGCCCGCAAATGGGGTCACATGAGGAACGAGTTCCGCTCATAGACCACAGTCACACCCATATGATTGCATCTGTAAAACCAAAGGCATCGTCGTTGCGACATGCTAGAATACATGTGGACGCCAGCGTGGC
>NW_021241544.1:0-2057 GCF_002162155.2 Triticum dicoccoides | reverse complement strand
GACACGCTGGATGGGTTCGCCTGCAAGCTCGGCGGCATGGCGGCGCGCTACGTGGGACTCGGGTCGATGCTGGACGATGCCGCGATGGTGAAGAAGCTCCTCGATTCTGTGCTGGATCGCTTGTACGCGGCGGTGGCCGGAATCGAGCAGTTTTGCGACGTCTCCACCATGCCGTTCGAGGACGCGCTCGGTCGCCTGAAGGCCTTGGACGAGGGCTGCAACAACAGTTGCAACCTCTGCGGAGAGGGGAACTTATGGGCACCAGGTTTGGGTTGGATATGCCTGATTTGGAGATCCTCCTCGGCACCAGGTTTTTTCAGCTACATACCACTTTCATGTCCTTCTCCTCCCAGGTCCCTGCCATTGCATACCTTAGCTCCCCTTCTTTAGTACAAATCGGAGGCGCGGTGCGGCATCATGATTAGGGATCGGCATAGTGAGGGCCATGACTTGATCTTGTCGTTCCCTGGGCACATCGGATACATATCCCATCTGGATTGCTCCAATATGAGAAAGACATGGATTTATTTTTCTTGGGGAGGAAGAGAGACAATAGAGTTTTGATAGCGTAAGATTCTTTCATTGTTGTTTTCATTACCGAGAAGAAAAAAGATGTGGAATAGTTTTTTTATATGGAGCATACATAGTAGATACTATAGGGATATCTCTTCCTTGGGCGTCTATTTTCACAACCGTGAAAGCATTGTGGGCTTTCTCCTCCATCTTTTAATTCTAACTAGCAAAAGAGTCCGTGCGTTGCAACGGGTATAAAAGAAATTTAAAAGTTCACATGATATTGGGGAGTTTATCTGTCATGGCAAAATACTGAGCTATATATTCATGTCCGTTAAATTCTTCTTCATCTTAATGTGAATTCATATTTAATGCTTGCCCACTTAAAAGATAAGATGTTCGGTTAGACAATAAAGGTTTTACAATGTTTGATGCTCTTTTGTTCACACTCTGCCGTCAATAGTAGGAGCACACCGACTACGCCAATGCAGCCACTTCTCTTGACACTATCATCGTGGTCTCAAGGAGGACCAGTATTGGGGCATGCAGAGCTGGGGAAGAGATGGTACGACAGAGAGTAGCCACATGAAGGTGGGGTATGGAAGGACCGAGGACATGGTCATGCTAGGCATGACCACATGCTTCCCTCTCTCTCCATAGCCGACGTGCTGGACGAACAGAACGATGTCCCTCCTTCACACAGTTCGAGCAAGATGCACTGTCATCGTACTCTTTCAACTGCCCATCCCTCCCTCTCTCCTCTGTATCTCACACCAACGACACTGGTAACATATAGAGTGGAGGAATTTATTGATGGTCAGCTAGTCCACAAGAGAGCCCAAATATGGTTTTCTTAAAAAATATTTCTTTTTATTATTTTAGTCACACATATTTTAATTACTGTAACTACTGTATTAAACCATGCTCGTACAAACAAAATAGCGGCCAGGTGCTCGGTTCATCTAACTTTTTTGGAATTGTACTCGGTGCTAGGCTGCTAGCACAACACGTAGAGGGACATCTAGCGGCTTCTACTCAGTGCCGCCACAACATTTCGTTCGATGAAAAAAAAGCAGTAGCCAGCCCACCGAGCAGTGTCCCTTATCTTATCCACAAGCTCGTCATCGCTCCGCCTCCATTGTTCCTCCTCCTGCAAACTCACGCACCAGGCACCACAGCGCCGCAGCTCCCCCTCCTCTCTCTCCAGGCAACGACGGCCACAAATATTCCAGCCGCACCAACGAATCCGTTCCTCTCGAGCTCCTCCTCGTCCTCCTACATCAACCCAAGCCGCCACGGCCGCTGTGTATGCGTTGACAGTGGGTCGCGAGGGCGTGCGTCCGACGCATCTGGCCCCGCTTCCGGCGATGAACGCCTCCTTCGCGCCTCCCTCCTGCTGCGCGTGTCCTTCTCCGGCGAGCCTCCGGTCTTCCGCTCGCCTGCCTGCGGCCATGGCTGTGGTCCCGCCGCCCGCCATGCCCTTCTTCCCCGAGCTCCCTTGCCATCTGGATCTCTCTGCCCAGCCATCGGGCCTCCAACTCCGT
>NW_021241543.1:0-3595 GCF_002162155.2 Triticum dicoccoides | reverse complement strand
CACCTCGCCATCCTCTCCGCCGCCGCAACCTACGGAGACAGCCAACAGGATTGACATTGCCGCCGACGGGCACCCAGCCGCCGTCAAGGTCGCCTGGTCGGGGTTTGGGGGGGTGGAGTGCGGCCTGTCGGGGGTCGGTACTGAATATGTTTTTCTTTCTCTGGGTTTTCTTGCAAGTGTACACCGAGCCACCGCTGACTCACAATGCCACGTGGGCAGCGCAAACGACTCAAAAGAAGAGAGTGACCCGATTGCTCGTATAGCAAACCAAACTGCCCGTTTTCCTCGTTTTAAGACTTGTGACCAATGTGCTCATCTCGCGAGAGTTCAGTGACGAATGGTGCGTTTATCTCAAGAAGAAATAACCACTTGTGTAGTTATACCATGCCGTTTGCTTTGATATCAGCATAGACTAGGACCAACTCATGTTTGTGTTGCCCAGCACCGCTCCATGGTCTTGCGTGTGATCCAGAACACTGACCAAGGATGGTTATGTGAGCACAAAAGATAACGACTTGTCTAGTCATAACGTGCCATACAGTTCGAAATTACCATAGATCGACTAGGACCGACCAACTCCTGTCCCAGTTGGCCGCTGGCGCTCCATGGTTCTACGGTGAGGTCCAGCGCACTAGCAATGGATGAATAAATGCCGTCGTATTGTGAATATCTTGGGTCACATTTGTGGCTTTGTTTCAGGCTTGAAATGAATTCACTGTTCGCTCACGCCAACTATCTTCTGCCCATTTTTGTTGTTTTCTAACCATCTTTTCTGATATATATGTGGAATCGTGTTGCGCCATATGTACTGAAATTGTTCGGGAGACATGGTCAAAGCCCGGAGAAAGAGCAAGAAAACTAAAGAAAGCGTTAGCGCATTGGACTCGAAATCCAAGTTGTGCTAGCTGACAAAGAAAAAACAGAATATAACAGAGAAATATTGGTTCTGACTGGTTGGTAAAAGGACTCTAAATCCTTTGAGTGGTTCGATTCCACAACAGAACAAATAATGAAATGAATGAATGAAAGCCATGACCATGCCATGTCAAAAAAAAAAATTCTTTTATATCTTTGTGTTCATCTTCTACCGGTTGATTGAAAAATCATATCATAAGGTGAGGTGAGAGAACTCAGCCACTTAGGTGAGGAGAGAGAGGCCGTGAGGTGCCATGTGTCCCCAGCCGCTGCCTCACTCAGTCACTCATACGCTCAACATCCCCTGCTCTTACCCACCCTGACTTGAGCCCTTCCTGCCCCGCACGCACCACCACTCCGCCGGTGATGAGCCCGTCATCTCATATTCTCATATGGCCTCTGCCGCACTAGCCTGCCCTGCGCTGCATCCTCACCCACGTCGCCCTGCTGGAGCACGCCCAGCAGCAACCGCTGCCGCTCCAATGTCGTGTTGTGTTGAAGCGGCCGCGCTCTGTTGGGCGGCGGCTACCCCAGCCTGCCCCTCGCAACCCGCACCATCTCTTCGTTCGCCACCATTCAGAGCGTGTGAGAGAGAGCGCGTCAAGCAAGCAAGCACTTCGACATTCACCCTCGTCATTTCGTTCATTCAGGGTAGCGAACGGGCTGCAGGCGGACGTGGAGGCGCTCGGGAGCAGCCTTGGAGGACTCGTAGCGAGGTGCTTTTATCTTAATTTCTCTGATTTTACCTTAGAACCCCGCGTGACCAATAGGGCTTTTGGTTGGACAACTCACTCTTGATGTAGGACGCGTTCTGGACAAGACATACTTTGAACACATCACCCACTTCGATACGTTGCAAGCACATCTTGACCGATGTCGTTCGCAAACATTGTGGTGTATTTCTGCAAACGCATTGGTGTTGTATCTTTCAATCCATGCAAACAACTAACCTAGACGTACGTACCATAAGATATTGTTTAAATATACGATATACCATAGGTGCATCGACAGACCTGCGGCCTCTTCAACCTTGACTACTCGCGATGACCCTCTTCAAACCTCTTCCGACCCCATATTAGCGGCCACGAACGATTAAATATCTGTGTTCCGTGTAAATCTTATCTTGTGTTTAGGGTTTAGGGTTTAGAATTTGGCCATAAAGTTCCACGCACGATTAACAAATTCCTAGGTGTGCCGAACTTGACAATCATCAATCCATTTCTCTTTGTTGTTTTATCTTCGGGTTTCTATTTTGCCGAATAAAGTTGTATTACTCAAATAATAATGTCTTTACAATCATCAAGGGAGATACCCAAGACTTCATTTGGCCCAGATCCCAGCCAAATCATAGTCCGCCCTTCAACTCGAGAAAACCTAGCTAAACAATTGCTAGCTTTATTCTGAGCTTCCGAAACAATTTTTTTAAAGGATGAAAGCCCCCGGTCTCTGCATCCATCGATGCATGCAGGATGCAGCCAGAGCTCGCGAAACATCATTAATACAAGTTTTCCTAAGACACAATAGCAGTCTTATTTCATTCACCGAGGAGGCATAAACTGAGCGATCAACTTCAGAAGAGGATATCAAAGACACCGCCATACTTGAATGCGATTTAATGGAAATTGGAAGTTCAGAACTTTGAATGACTAACGATAAACCTTCCATGATCCCACATACCTCAGGTTATTCAACTGCGTCTTTACTGGAATATAATGCCCTACAAGCCGAAAAAATGATCATACCCCTAGAGTAACGAAGAATCATGCCAGCTCCAGTCTCGTCATTTGCCACAAATGAACCATCCGTGCTCAAATTTACCCAGCCATGGTCCGACGGCCTCCATCTTGGTTCAGAAATCGTTCGTTGTGGTGGGGCCGCTGTACCAAGTAGATGATCAAAAGATAAGAAGCCCTTGCCTTTCACCGGGTCAATTTCAGAGTTCATCTTGATACCTAGTAGTTCATTGAGGTACCTCCTCGGAAAAGTCACAGAAACTTCCATGGCCAGCGCTGGTTTTTGATGCACTAATAAATTAAGAACATACCAGCTTCTCCAAAACATGAGCAACACTTTACTTCAATCAACATCGCATAAGGGATCCATAGCATGAAGGAGCCATTCCTTTCCTGTGGGCACAAAAGATTGAATTGCTGGTAGTTTCCACACTTTATCCATCGCCTTGTACAAATCTTGCCCAAGCTGGCATCTCGAAAAGGGATGAAAATTGTCTTCAACTTCCACACCACAAACCGGACAGCCACTAACCGGCTCTAGCCCAATCTTATTCTTGTTGTTCCAAATTGGAAGAGGTTCCGTCGCCAGCCGTGAAGCAAAGTTGCATACCGTCAGTGGTACCTCGCACTTCCAAATGATCTTCCAACAAATGCTCCCTCTGTGCTCGAGATACTAGTAGAAGCTGAGTTTGCACTATGAGCTTCCTGGATAGCAAATTGATACGCCGACTTGACAGTAAAACAAATCTAAGTTTCCCAGGTCCCCATGCAATCACGTCCTCCTCTAATCTAGGCGATGCATGTATCTTCATGATCTCATTCACATCTGCGAGGAAAAATACTTCTGCAACAACTCAACTTTCCAAGACCCATTAGCATTTAGAAGGTCTGAAACAAAATGGCACAACACCTCCCTGTAGTGATATTGGTTTGTATGAAAAGGGTCT
>NW_021241542.1:0-398 GCF_002162155.2 Triticum dicoccoides | reverse complement strand
CGCTCTCTCTGTCGAACACGTCACGCCTTTAATTCCGCCTACCCACCGCCACTAATGTCTCAAAGTATAATTATGTCTCGCACACACATGCCTAAGGTTAACTCGAGTCCCGGAACCATATGAATACATACAATGGGATTCCAGCAGAGCACCTTTTGTTTTGAGATTTCTCTCTCTCTCTCTCTCTCTCTCTCACACACACACACACACACACACACACACACACACACACACACACACAGACACACACACACACACAGACGCACACACGCGAGCTTAGACATTGTTTCTCTCTTCATTTTTTCCGGCACTTGCATGCACACCACTTGTTTATCTCCATGATGCTTTAAGTATGCCTCGCACACATGCTATCTACCTATCCCTTAATATAGACATGT
>NW_021241541.1:0-585 GCF_002162155.2 Triticum dicoccoides | reverse complement strand
ACGAACCCAGGGGTGCGTTTACGTGTCGGTCATCAACGTTCGTGGTTTTTGTCGATTCTGACACGTTTCGTTGACTATTACTCACCGTTTTGGTATGCCAAATGATTTCCATGGTTGTTGAACCCCAAGGTGCGGCTACGTGTCGGTCATCAACAATCATGGTTTTGGCCGATTCTGGCCCATTTCAAGGACTATTACTCAGTTTTGGTGTCCTGCAAAGACTCCCACGATTGAGGAACATCGGGGTGTGTTTAAGTGTCGGTCATCTACACTTGCAGTTTTGCCGATTCTGGCCCGTTTCATGGACTCTTACTCACTGATTTGGGGTCCCTGAGAGATTTCCATGATTGACGAAACCCGGGGTGCGTTTATGTATCGTAAATCAATAATCCTAGATTTGGCCGATTCTGGGCTCTTTCATGGACTATTACTCACCGTTTGGGGTCCCAAAGCGATTTCCATGGTTGTCGAACCCAAAGGTGTACTTACGTGTTGGTCGTCAAGACTCGCAGTTTGGGCCGATTCTGTCCCGTTTCTTGGACTATTACTCAGTTTTAGGTTACCGAAGTGATTTCCACGATTGAC
>NW_021241540.1:0-909 GCF_002162155.2 Triticum dicoccoides | reverse complement strand
GTGCAATAGAGGCTCCAAAACTTATGAAAAATCATTTTTAAAGAAATAAAGTTCAGGAAAAATAATTATAGAAATAAATCCACTGATAAAAGAAATGTTTCTTGTGAGAGTATACAAGTCCAACAACATTGTTGAAAAGTTTCCACCTAGAAGGGAAAAACTCAAAAATTCAGAGGGACAGAGTGATCTGAAATTAAAAGATAAAGCCAGAAAATAAAAATTTAATTTCCAGGCAAAGTTTTAAATCAATAAATCAAGGTCAAAATTTTGGGGTGTTACAACACTACCCCCCTTAAGGAAAATCTCGTCCTCGAGATTTGCTAAGGGCTGCTTTGAAAATAATACTCCCATAAGCTGGAGCCAAATAGTTTACTCATAGCACAAACCTAGAGTACAAGCATAAGCTGCAACACATAAATAATTGCTGGGACAATAATTACAGCAGTGATGCCTACAATGAAAACGGCAAATGGACAGGGTCCTGAGAAAACGTCTCTGGTACTGGGGCACACTCCTCTTCTATCGGGGGAAGCGGATTGACTAGTTGATGGATGCGCCTCTCCTGGTCGGGCCTCAGTGGTCTGCCAATGGCGATCTGAGGATTTAAATCAGCGAGGCTCTGGAGATAACCCATTACTCGCTGGGTCAAACGCTCTCGACCGGGGTCACTGTGTGGCTGTCTTACACGAGAAGCTTGGCCGGGGTTTGGTTATGGTCTGGTGGAATGGTTAGTCTAAGTTTATTGACCTGGCTAAGATAGGATTAGCCAATGGTCAGCCTGGCTCTGATACCAAGGTTGTAACGACCGGATTTTTGGGATATTAATTTCCCAGAAAATGGCCCTTGTGCTCACCAGCCCCAGGATTACTGTTAGCTGGCGAGACACCAACTTGATACAGAAACTCCAAG
>NW_021241539.1:0-731 GCF_002162155.2 Triticum dicoccoides | reverse complement strand
TATTACTCACCGTTTTGGGGTCCCAAAGCGATTTCCATGGTTGTCGAACTCCAAGGTGCGCTTACGTGTCGGTCATCAACAATCACAGTTTGGGCCGATTCTGGCCCGTTTCTTGGACTATTACTCTATTTTGGGGTCTCGGAGACATTTCCACGATTGATGAACCCCGGGATGCGTTCACGTGTCGGTCATCAACACTCACATATTCAGGCAATTCTAATCCGTTTTGTACACTATTACTCAGTGTTTTGGGCACCCAGAGCGATTTCCACGATTGATGAGCCCCGGGGTGCGTTTATATGTTCGTCGTCAATACTCACAGTTTTGGCCAAATCAGACCTGTTTTGTGGACTATTACTCACTGTTTTTGGGTCCCGAAGAGATTTCCATAGTTATTGAACCCCAAGGTGTGCTTACGTGTCGGTCATCAACACTCGCAGTTTAATCCAAATCAGACCTGTTTTTGGACAATTACTCACCATTTTGGGGCCTCGAAGCGATTTCGATAGTTGTTGAACCCCAAGATGTGCTTACGTGTTGGTCATCAACACTCGTAGTTTTGGATGATTCTGGCCCGTTTCATGGACTATTACTCACCGTTTTGGGGTCCCAAAGCGATTTCCATGGTTGTCGAACTCCAAGGTGCGCTTACGTGTCGGTCATCAACAATCACAGTTTGGGCCGATTCTGGCCCGTTTCTTGGACTATTACTCTATTTTGGGGTCTCGGAG
>NW_021241538.1:0-3596 GCF_002162155.2 Triticum dicoccoides | reverse complement strand
CACCTCGCCATCCTCTCCGCCGCCGCAACCTACGGAGACAGCCAACAGGATTGACATTGCCGCCGACGGGCACCCAGCCGCCGTCAAGGTCGCCTGGTCGGGGTTTGGGGGGGTGGAGTGCGGCCTGTCGGGGGTCGGTACTGAATATGTTTTTCTTTCTCTGGGTTTTCTTGCAAGTGTACACCGAGCCACCGCTGACTCACAATGCCACGTGGGCAGCGCAAACGACTCAAAAGAAGAGAGTGACCCGATTGCTCGTATAGCAAACCAAACTGCCCGTTTTCCTCGTTTTAAGACTTGTGACCAATGTGCTCATCTCGCGAGAGTTCAGTGACGAATGGTGCGTTTATCTCAAGAAGAAATAACCACTTGTGTAGTTATACCATGCCGTTTGCTTTGATATCAGCATAGACTAGGACCAACTCATGTTTGTGTTGCCCAGCACCGCTCCATGGTCTTGCGTGTGATCCAGAACACTGACCAAGGATGGTTATGTGAGCACAAAAGATAACGACTTGTCTAGTCATAACGTGCCATACAGTTCGAAATTACCATAGATCGACTAGGACCGACCAACTCCTGTCCCAGTTGGCCGCTGGCGCTCCATGGTTCTACGGTGAGGTCCAGCGCACTAGCAATGGATGAATAAATGCCGTCGTATTGTGAATATCTTGGGTCACATTTGTGGCTTTGTTTCAGGCTTGAAATGAATTCACTGTTCGCTCACGCCAACTATCTTCTGCCCATTTTTGTTGTTTTCTAACCATCTTTTCTGATATATATGTGGAATCGTGTTGCGCCATATGTACTGAAATTGTTCGGGAGACATGGTCAAAGCCCGGAGAAAGAGCAAGAAAACTAAAGAAAGCGTTAGCGCATTGGACTCGAAATCCAAGTTGTGCTAGCTGACAAAGAAAAAACAGAATATAACAGAGAAATATTGGTTCTGACTGGTTGGTAAAAGGACTCTAAATCCTTTGAGTGGTTCGATTCCACAACAGAACAAATAATGAAATGAATGAATGAAAGCCATGACCATGCCATGTCAAAAAAAAAAAATTCTTTTATATCTTTGTGTTCATCTTCTACCGGTTGATTGAAAAATCATATCATAAGGTGAGGTGAGAGAACTCAGCCACTTAGGTGAGGAGAGAGAGGCCGTGAGGTGCCATGTGTCCCCAGCCGCTGCCTCACTCAGTCACTCATACGCTCAACATCCCCTGCTCTTACCCACCCTGACTTGAGCCCTTCCTGCCCCGCACGCACCACCACTCCGCCGGTGATGAGCCCGTCATCTCATATTCTCATATGGCCTCTGCCGCACTAGCCTGCCCTGCGCTGCATCCTCACCCACGTCGCCCTGCTGGAGCACGCCCAGCAGCAACCGCTGCCGCTCCAATGTCATGTTGTGTTGAAGCGGCCGCGCTCTGTTGGGCGGCGGCTACCCCAGCCTGCCCCTCGCAACCCGCACCATCTCTTCGTTCGCCACCATTCAGAGCGTGTGAGAGAGAGCGCGTCAAGCAAGCAAGCACTTCGACATTCACCCTCGTCATTTCGTTCATTCAGGGTAGCGAACGGGCTGCAAGCGGACGTGGAGGCGCTCGGGAGCAGCCTTGGAGGACTCGTAGCGAGGTGCTTTTATCTTAATTTCTCTGATTTTACCTTAGAACCCCGCGTGACCAATAGGGCTTTTGGTTGGACAACTCACTCTTGATGTAGGACGCGTTCTGGACAAGACATACTTTGAACACATCACCCACTTCGATACGTTGCAAGCACATCTTGACCGATGTCGTTCGCAAACATTGTGGTGTATTTCTGCAAACGCATTGGTGTTGTATCTTTCAATCCATGCAAACAACTAACCTAGACGTACGTACCATAAGATATTGTTTAAATATACGATATACCATAGGTGCATCGACAGACCTGCGGCCTCTTCAACCTTGACTACTCGCGATGACCCTCTTCAAACCTCTTCCGACCCCATATTAGCGGCCACGAACGATTAAATATCTGTGTTCCGTGTAAATCTTATCTTGTGTTTAGGGTTTAGGGTTTAGAATTTGGCCATAAAGTTCCACGCACGATTAACAAATTCCTAGGTGTGCCGAACTTGACAATCATCAATCCATTTCTCTTTGTTGTTTTATCTTCGGGTTTCTATTTTGCCGAATAAAGTTGTATTACTCAAATAATAATGTCTTTACAATCATCAAGGGAGATACCCAAGACTTCATTTGGCCCAGATCCCAGCCAAATCATAGTCCGCCCTTCAACTCGAGAAAACCTAGCTAAACAATTGCTAGCTTTATTCTGAGCTTCCGAAACAATTTTTTTAAAGGATGAAAGCCCCCGGTCTCTGCATCCATCGATGCATGCAGGATGCAGCCAGAGCTCGCGAAACATCATTAATACAAGTTTTCCTAAGACACAATAGCAGTCTTATTTCATTCACCGAGGAGGCATAAACTGAGCGATCAACTTCAGAAGAGGATATCAAAGACACCGCCATACTTGAATGCGATTTAATGGAAATTGGAAGTTCAGAACTTTGAATGACTAACGATAAACCTTCCATGATCCCACATACCTCAGGTTATTCAACTGCGTCTTTACTGGAATATAATGCCCTACAAGCCGAAAAAATGATCATACCCCTAGAGTAACGAAGAATCATGCCAGCTCCAGTCTCGTCATTTGCCACAAATGAACCATCCGTGCTCAAATTTACCCAGCCATGGTCCGACGGCCTCCATCTTGGTTCAGAAATCGTTCGTTGTGGTGGGGCCGCTGTACCAAGTAGATGATCAAAAGATAAGAAGCCCTTGCCTTTCACCGGGTCAATTTCAGAGTTCATCTTGATACCTAGTAGTTCATTGAGGTACCTCCTCGGAAAAGTCACAGAAACTTCCATGGCCAGCGCTGGTTTTTGATGCACTAATAAATTAAGAACATACCAGCTTCTCCAAAACATGAGCAACACTTTACTTCAATCAACATCGCATAAGGGATCCATAGCATGAAGGAGCCATTCCTTTCCTGTGGGCACAAAAGATTGAATTGCTGGTAGTTTCCACACTTTATCCATCGCCTTGTACAAATCTTGCCCAAGCTGGCATCTCGAAAAGGGATGAAAATTGTCTTCAACTTCCACACCACAAACCGGACAGCCACTAACCGGCTCTAGCCCAATCTTATTCTTGTTGTTCCAAATTGGAAGAGGTTCCGTCGCCAGCCGTGAAGCAAAGTTGCATACCGTCAGTGGTACCTCGCACTTCCAAATGATCTTCCAACAAATGCTCCCTCTGTGCTCGAGATACTAGTAGAAGCTGAGTTTGCACTATGAGCTTCCTGGATAGCAAATTGATACGCCGACTTGACAGTAAAACAAATCTAAGTTTCCCAGGTCCCCATGCAATCACGTCCTCCTCTAATCTAGGCGATGCATGTATCTTCATGATCTCATTCACATCTGCGAGGAAAAATACTTCTGCAACAACTCAACTTTCCAAGACCCATTAGCATTTAGAAGGTCTGAAACAAAATGGCACAACACCTCCCTGTAGTGATATTGGTTTGTATGAAAAGGGTCT
>NW_021241537.1:0-2194 GCF_002162155.2 Triticum dicoccoides | reverse complement strand
TGCAAAGCTGCCAATCGATGCAGCACCGAAGGCACTGATCCATTGCTTGGTCGAATCTCCAAACCTTAATGCTGTGGACTTAACTCCTACTTTGAGGTCATCTTCTTTGTCCTGGAATGTATATGGATACGACCATAAGAAGCAATGCTTTTGCTCAGTTTAGATATGAAAGAACACCACTAGTAAAATACCTGATGTGCATATATGGTATCGTACACCAATGTCCAACATATACCAGCACTATACAATGGGAGGATGACAGCAGGATCTAGGCTCCCTTTGATAGCAGCCCATCCTAACAGAGCTCCTCAGTTGAAGGTCAAGCCAAGAAATGCCTGAGGCTGTTACAGATGCATTGGAAGTAATGTAAGTGATTACTCTCAGGACAAAAGATTATGCTAGTAAAACTTTGCATGTGCTTAGAACATACCCAAGATGTGAACCTCTTCATCAAGGGATAAGAGAAGACCAAAAGAAGAGATGACGCCCCAAGAACATGGCTACATGGAAAATGAGACAAATTAGAGGTGGATATTACAATAATGACATAAGCAAAATACATCTGAAAAGCTGTCATATCTTTGCAGTTTATTTGAAATGAGGGATAGCATCCAAAACAGACAAACTGCATTCCAGTCACACAAGCAAAGAAGAGCAATTTACCTAAAGTCGTTTAGTTGGAGAAGAATGCCCAATCCCAGCAGCAGCTGAGATCCGAGGAAGCACACTCCCTGAGAAGGGGTTAGAGCACCTGATGCAAAAGGCCTGCTTTTGGTATGCTCAACCTACACGAGGAACAGATCGATGAATTCCATGCGACCCCCAGAAGATACCATGATCACTTCATTGCATGAGCCACTTAAGTAGTAACACAGTAGAGAACACTCAAATCTAAGAGTATGGCCTACATCCTGTTAAAGTGTATAATTTAAAACGTATGTACGGTACATGTATAAACCGTACGTACGAGTACGTAAGGGTTGGCATTACGTTTGTAATCTCGGTTGTTAGGGTTGTTGCGAGATTGATCTCATACCTTCCGTATAGATCATTACTTGGAGATCAATCTAGCAACTACCTGACAACTAACTCTGTAATCTCTATGCCTATATAAACATGTGGCGCGTCCATCTGGCACATCTGGCACAAAATTGACACCACTTTCTCCTCTGTTTGAACCTGCATCATCACACTCGGCCAAGGGATTAGGAGGATTAGTCAAAGATGAATCATTACAGTCATTAGCACCCCCATAATGGACACCAGAGAGATTGGAAGGTAGTAACAAAATTTCTTTGCGAAGGAGAGCTCCGGCATTTGGGTGGAGTTTGGTGAAGGGGAATTGAGTCTCATCAAAAACAACGTCGCGAAGCCGGTTGTGGCCGCTTGGCTTTTTGCTTTTGGCAATTGTGGCTCTTTGTGAGCTTGTCATTACTTTGTTTCAGACTGTAGGACCTTGTTGAACCTATTTGCTTATTTATAAAGGTGGTTGTATGCATCGTTCTGATGCAGAGGCCAGGGAGTTCCCCCTTTTCGAAAAAAAACAATGCCGCGAGAGATATAAACGCGTCCACTAGACACATCAAGACACTTAACTCCTTTGTGTTTGTCACTATAGCCAAGAAAGACACACTGAGTAGAACGAAACATAAGTTTGCGTTTGTTGTAGGGACGTAAATTTGGCCAACAGGCACACCCAAAAACACGGAGAGATGTGTAGACAAGTTTAGTATGCAAGAGACGTCCTGTGGGAGTTTCATTGTTGATAACACAACTAGGAAGAATATTGATGAGATGCACGGCAGTAAGAAAAGGTTCATCCCAAAATTTGAGAGGCATAGATGCAGCAGCAAGTAAAGCAAGGCCAACTTCAACAGTATGTCGATGCTTACGTTCTGCGGAACCATTCTGTTGATGGGCATGTGGAGAGGAGACATGATGGGAGATTCCTATTTGTTGGAAAAAAGAGTCTAATTTTTCATACTCACCACCCCAATCATATTGTACAGCAAGAATCTTACTATTCAATTGGCGTTCAACAAGAGCTTCAAAGTTGTAAAAGACTTGAAAAACATCAGATCTTTTCTTGAGAAGATAAATCCAAGTATATTAGCTATAATCATCAATAAAACTAACATAATAGGTATGTCTCCCAACGGAGGAGGGAGCAGGACCCTATACATTAGGAAAAAAA
>NW_021241536.1:0-586 GCF_002162155.2 Triticum dicoccoides | reverse complement strand
TATGTTACTAGATCTTAGGATTATAATTGTCCATCAAATTGCTTCTCGCGGAAGAATCTCTTCATCAAATTGAGAGCTTGTTGTTTACTTTTTGGGATCGGGTTCCACTATGAAAATATAACTGAAGAAGAACCAAAAATATCACATGCTACTATTTTTCTTTCCTGTGAAGTGGGTCATTAATCCTTTGCTCATATTGCTTTAGGAAAATGGCACCACCACCACCACCACCATGTCGACTGTGCAAGTCAAGGTGCGCTAGCAGCCTTGCAACTGGAAAGCTGTTCGGCATCTACTTCCAGTCGAGTTTTCGTCATGCGGCGGTAAGAAATTATATGAAATGTAACAACTATTTTATTTTTAGTGTTGGCATTACTGTATTGTGTCATTTTTCTTATTTTACACAGATCGTCCCATGCAATGTGAGGTTGAAATTCAACAAGCTGACAGGAGACACTGTGACATTTGAGGCTCCTAGGGGCCATACACAATGGAGGTCGAGAAAGGACGCAATATGTCGCGGATTAGAGGAGATGGATGGGCCCGTTTCCTCGCCTGCTTGCGTCTTACTGGTGGTGAGTTGATC